>NC_059115.1:5476714-5546599 GCF_020740685.1 Jaculus jaculus | reverse complement strand
TTTGTTTTGTTTTTTGTTTTTTTTTTTTTTGGTTTGTTTTGTTTTTTTTCGAGGTAGGGTCTCACTTTAGGTCAGGCTGACCTGGAATTCTCTATGTAGTCTCAGGGTGGCCTTGAACTCATGGTGATCCTCCTACCTCTGCCTCCTGAGTGCTGGGATTAAAGGTATGTGCCACCACACCTGGCTTATTTTTTATTTTATTTTTATTTTTTTTGAGACAGGTTCTCATGCATCCCAGGTTGGTCTTAGACTGGTTATATAGCCAGAGGTGATGACCTTGAACTGCTGATCTTTCTCCTTCCACCTCCAAGTGTTGCAATCATAGGCATGTGTCACCACACATGGCTCTTTCATTGTTTTATTTATTTGCCAGCACAGAGAGCGTGAGAGCGAGAGAGACAGAGAGGAGAGAAAGAGAATGGGCATGTCAGGGCCCAGCGCCCTTGCAAACAAACTTCAAACATACGTGCCACTATGTGCAGCTGGCTTTACTGGGGTCCTGGGGGATTGAACCCAGGCCTTTAGGCTTTGCAAGCAAGTGCTTTTAACTGCTAAACCATTTCTCCATCCTCAGATTCTTCTTTTAATTTTTCGTTTTTCGAGGTAAGGTCTCACTCTAGCCCAGACTGACCTAGAATTCGCTATGTAGTCCCAGGGTGGCCTCGAACTCATGGCAACCCGCCTACCCCTGCCTCCTGAGTGCTGGGATTAAAGGTGTGCAGCACCATGCTCAGCTAGGTTCTTTCTTTACTTTTCTCTCTTTCTTCTTTCTTTTCTCCCTTTTTCCTTTCCTTCCTTTTTGCATGTGCATTGTGTGTGTGTGTGGGTGGGTAGGTGGGTGCACATGTATGTATGGAGGCCAGAGGACAGCCTTGGGTATTATCTCCAGGTACAACATTTGTGTTTTTTTTTTTCATTATGGAGCCTCAGGGTGGCCTCATACCCACACTGATCCTCCTCCCTCTGCCTCCCTGATTCTGGAATTAAAGGTGTGTACCACCACGCCTGGCTACAGAGGGCCTCTAGGTGCTGCAAACAAACTCCAGATACATGTGCCACTTTGTGCGTCTGGCTCTATGTGGGCTCTGGTGAATAGAATTTAGGTCATCAGGCTTTTCAGGCAAGCGCCTTAACCACCGAGTCATCTCTCCAGCTCCATCCACCATTTTGAGATAAGGCCTCTGGCTCTCTCCTTCACTTGGAACCCCCAAATCAGGCTAGACTGGCTGGCCAGCGAGGGATCCTCCTACCACCACCCCCCAGTGCTGGGATTACAGGTGCATGCCATTGCAGCCAGCATTTTTATTTGTGTACTGGAGATCAAGCCCAGGTTCTCATGCTTGCAAGCCAAGGACATTACCTACTAAGCTATCTCTCTATGCCTGGCTCATTCATTTAAAAATTCCTGAGGGCTGGAGGGTTGGCTCAGTGGTTAAGGCACTTGACTGCAAAGCCTAAGGACCCAGGTTCAATTCTCCAGGACCCATGTAAGCCAGAGGCACAAAGTGACACATGCTTCTGGAGTTCATTTGCAGTGGCTGGAGGCCCTGGCACGCCCATTCTCTCTGTCTCTCTTCGCCAGGCCCCCACTCTTTCTCTACTTGCAAATAAATATTTAAAAAAGTTAAAAACCTCCCAATAGTGGAAGAGTTTGTAACATGAATTTTGTGTATCATTTCATTGGCTGATGGACACTCGGCTGATCCGTGTCGTGACTCCTGGAAACCCTGTTTCACGAGCATGAGAGTGCACCATCACGTGTGCAGTGTGCGCACGCCTGCTTCCTGCCCGGGCTTGCAGAGAAAGGAGCTTTTTGTGCCTCTTTCTTTTTCTTTTTCTTTTCTTTTAATCTACTTATTTATTTGACAGAGAAAGAGGGAGACAGAGAGAGAGAGAGGGGGGGGGGGAGAATGGGCACACCAGGGCCTCCAGCCACCGCAAATAAACTCCAGATGCCTGCACCACCTTGTGCATCTGGGTTACGTGGGTCCTGGGGAATTGAACCTGGGTCCTTTGGCTTTGCAGGCAAGCAGCTTAACCGCTGACCAAGCTCTCCAGCCCTCTTTTTTTTTTTTTTTTTTCTTTTTGGTTTTCTGAGGTAGGATCTCACTCTAGCTCAAGCTGACCTGAAACTCACTATGGAGTCTCAAGGTGGCCTCAACCTCACAGCGATCCTCCTATATCTGCCTCCTGGGTGCTGAGATTGAAGGTGTGTGCCACCATGCCCAGTGTCCTCCAGCCCTCTGGGCCTCTTTCTACAGAGTGTGACTTTATAAACAGTTACGGATGGGGAAACTAAGGCACAAGAAGGCTAAGTCACAAGCAAAAGAGTAGCAAAGTTGAGCTTTGTATGTGCATGTGTGTGCGTGTGTGTGTACGTGTGTGAACGTGTGTGCACATGCATGTGGAGGCCAGAAGTCTGTTAGGGAAAGTTTTCTTTAGTCATGCTCCACCTTATTTTCTTTCTTTTGTTTTCTTGGGTTTGTTTTTTTTCTTTTTTTGGTTTCGGTTTTTCAAGGTATGGTCTCCTCACTGGAATTTACTATGTAGTGTCAGGTGGCCTCGAACTCCTGATGATCCTCCTACCTCTGCCGCCCGAGTGCTGGGATTAAAGACGTGCACCACCACACTTGAGCTTATTTTATTTTCTGATGTAACCATATCCCAGTGACTCCTTCTCATTACTCAAGCACAATGCAAGTTGATTTTTCATTTTTATATATTTGTGAAGGAGAGAGAGAGAGAAACAGACAGACAGACAGACAGAATATGAGACTGGTTCCAGGGCTTCCTGCCACCACAAGCAAACTCCAGACATATATGCCACTTTGTGCATCTAGCTTTTCGTGAGTACTGGGGGAATTGAACTCTGGGCCAACAGGCTTTGCAAGCAAGTGTCTTTAACCACTGAACCATCTTCCCAATGATTTCTACCTTTTTTTTTTTTTTTTTTTTTTTTTTGAGACAAGGTCTCTCACTCAACCCAGAGCATACTAGTTCAACCATATTAGCGATCCTCCTACCTTGGCCTCCCAAGTGCTAGGATTAAAGGTGTATGCCACCTTTAGGTAGAACTTGAACTCTTGATCCTCCTGTCTCCCTATCACGTACTCTGGAAATACTTTCAAAACATACAGCTGGGGCTTCAAGTAAAGCCTCATGCAAATCACTCATTTGTAGTTCCTTTGAGGCTTCTCCAGACCTGGGTGCACCCATTCTCTCTCTATTTTTCTGCTTGCAAAAAGAAGGAGGAGGAGGGGGAGGGGGAGGGAGGAGGAAGGAGGAGGAGGAAAAGGAGGAGGAGGAGGAAACCGGGAATGGTGGCACATGCCTGTATTCCGAGCAGGATGAGTTCAAGGTCAATGTACTGCCTCCACAGTGAGTTCAAAGCCAGCCAGGAGCACCTGACTCAAAACCCCAAACCAAAGTCCTGGAAAGCGCCGCTTAGGGCTGGCTGACAACCGCTGAGCTTTAAGAAATCTCACCCTGGTGTGGACCATTGACAACATTCCCGCCGCAAAGCCTTCAGGTGCGCACGACCGAGTCTGCCCTCCAGCCCCTCCCTTCTCTGTGGGCGGGGCCTGCCTGGCCGCAGGGGGCGTAACGGGCGGAGTCAAGAGGCTACTTCCGGGATCCTCCCTCCACCGCGCTCCCAGAGAATTACTTTTGTATGATTGGCAGCATGTGTAACCAATAGTGGCTGGAAATCGCCATCTCGCCCCCCCCAAAATAACCAATGGAAAGCTTGATGAGGCGGGCTCTCTCCCAAGGGGGCGGGACAAGGTGATGGGCGTGTGTTTTGACGAATGAGAATATGGCCGCGCGTAAACTCGGGCCATGAGGAGTGAGAAGGCCGGATCTGGGGCGGGTCTGGAGCTTCAGCAGTTGAACCGCTCGCGAGCTGAGGAAGCCTGGTGAAGAAGGTGAGTGGCTGCGGCGACGGTGGGATTGCCGGGTGCCCGGGGCGAGCTGGGCTTTTCCCAGGGGAGCGAGGGCTAAGGTGGCCGGTGACCCCGTGGCGTGGGAGTCGGGAGAGGGGTGCCCCTTTAGCACGCGAGGGCCGAGGTGCGAGGTAAACAAGTCCTGTCGGGGGCACTTGATGGAAGAGGGGATCCTTGCAGAACTGGCGCTTAGTGGGAGATTGTCATGCAGAATGGAAAGACTTGGGGTGGGGGCGGTTCCCCCTGCCCCCCGTGTGTTGAGAACTTGATTTGGAGGGACGGTGTGTGCAGAAGCAAGCCTTCCTGGGCTGAGGATGTGCCTGTGGTATGTGAAGGCAGTGCCCTACTGTGTGCGTGCCCATCGCAAGTCTACAGGAACTCCCTTTCCCCTCCCCCTCCCGGCTCTGCTGTGCTGGGGATCGAACCCAGAGCCCTGTGCACGCCGGGCGTGAGCTCTGTCACCAGTCCCTGCCTAAACCTTTCAACTTCCTAACAAATGCAACCTTAGTGGTGGTGTCCACCTGTAATCCCGTCGCTGGGCAGGCCGAAGCAGGAGAGTGGAGAGTTTGAAGACATGAGTGTGAGATTATCATGGGTTGCATAAGGAACCCCTGTTTAAAACAAAACCAACACAGGCACAAGACGAAAGAAAAAGAAAAAGTGGGTCCTAGCCGGGCGCACCTTTAATCTCAGCACTTGGGAGGCAGAGGTAGGAGGATTGCTGTGAGTTCAAGGCCACCCTGAGACTACATAGTGAAGTCCAGGTCGGCCTGGGATAGAGGAAGACCTACTTTGAAAAAACAATAAGAAACAAACAAAAAAGAGTGGGTTGCGTGTCTGGGAGACAGAGGTAGGAGGGTCACCATGAGTTCCAGGCCACCCTGAGACTGAAGGCACACTGGCTTTGGGCCAATTATTTAACCCTCTTGTGTCTGAGTTTCATCTTGGGTGGAATGACTTATTTTCTCTTTCTTTTTTCTTTTTCTTTTTCTTATTTTTCTTTTTTCTTTTTTTTTTTCCTGAGTTAGGGTCTCGCTCTAGCCCAGGATGACCTGTAATTCACTATGTTGTCTCAGGGCAGCCTCAAACTTTCTAGAATCCTCCTACCTCTGCCTCCCAAGTGCTGGGATTGAAGTCATGCCCCACCACACCCAGCTGACTTCTTTGTCTCTCTGTCCTAGTAGCCTTACCATCTTGCTCCAGTGGCAACTCCCAGGGGTCTCTTCCTGGCATCCACCTCTGCCCCACACTCCAGTGTCACCAACCCAAAGGCAGGCTGTTTGCCCAGACGCCCAGTTGGCATGTAGACTTAGTCTTCAAACAAGCTGGGCATGGTGGCACATGCCTTCAATCCCAGCACTTGGAAGGCAGGAGAATTGCTGTGAGTTTGAGGGCACCTTGAGACTCCATAGTGAATTCTAGGTCAGCCTGGAGCAAACTGAGACCCTTTCCCAAAAGACAAACAATCAAACAAACTTGTAGTATTCTTGCTCAGCCTCCAAAGCGGCTGGCGCAGGTCCCTTCCCTTCAGGTACTCAGGATGGAGTTGTTCATGGCTTTTCTCTCAGCCAAGTATGTAGTCAGGCTAGGAGCACATTTCTTGTCCAAGGTCAGGTTTGCCTGTATGCCTAGATTGTGAGTTTGGGCTAAATGACGAGACCATCTAAAAAAATTAAAGAAGGGCTTGAGAGATGATTTAGCGGTTAAGGCGCTTGCCTGCAAAGCCTAAGGACCCAGGTTCGACTCTCCAGAACCCACGTCAGCAGATGCACAATGTGGCACATGCAACTGTAGTTTGTTTCCATCAGCTAAAGGCCTTGACATGCCAATTCTTTCTCTCCTTACCTTTCTCAAATAAATAAAAAGAAAATATTTTTTAAAACCCAATGGAGAAAAAGAACCCCAAACACATCTAGGATTGAGTCCATCTTGCCTCCCACTCTGATCTAAGCCACAGTGACCTCACTGTGTTCTCAGTCTGTGTGTTTGGTCTGCATAGTCAAGTCAAAATAAAAGTGGAGAGCTGGAGAGATGGCTTAGTGGTTAAGGCGCTTGCCTGCAAAGGCGAAGGACCCAGGTTCGATTCCCCAGGACCCACATAAGCCAGCTGCACAAGGTGGCGAATGCATCTGGAGTTCATTTGCAGCAGCTGGAGGCCCACGTGCACCCATTATGTCTGCCTAGTTCTTTCTCTCTCTCAAATAACAATAAATACTTTTTTAGAAACCAAAGCAAACAAAAATGAGCTTAATCTCCAGAAGTTAGGTGAATGAGCCTGGTATGGTGGCATGAGCACTTTTTAAAGTAAAATTATTTTTGTTGATATTTATTTATTTGAGAGCGACAGAGAAAGAGGCAGATAGAGAATGGGTGTGTCAGTGCCTGCAGCCACTGTAAATGAACTCCAGATGCATGTGCCACTTTGTGCATCTGGCTTATGTGGGTACTGGGGAATCAAGCCTCGAACTGGGGTCCTAAGGCTTCACAGGCAAGCACTTAACCACTAAGCCATCTCTCCAGCCCTGGCACGAGCACTGTTAATTCCTGTGCTGGGGAGATAGAAATATGATCCCTGATGCTTGCTAGCCTGCCAGTCTAATCTAATTGGAGTGCTTTAGGCCAATGAGAGATCCTGTCTCAAAGAAAAAAAAAAAGTTGGTGCTGGAATGATGGCTTAGAGGTTAAGGTACTTGCCTGTGAAGCTTAAGGACCCAGGCTCAATTCCCCAATATCCACATAAGCCAGATGCTCAATGTGGCACACACATCTGCATTTTGTTTGCAATTTCCAGTGACTGGAGGCCCTGGTGTACTCATTTCTCTCTGTCTGCTTGCCTCTGTCTCTTTCAAATACATTATATTTATTTGAGAGGGAGAGAATGGGCACGCCAGGGCCTCCAGCTACGGCAAATGAACTTCAGATGCATGCAGCATCTTGGATCTGGCTTATGTGGGTCCTGGGGAATCAAACCTGGGTCTTTTGGCTTTGCAGGCAAGTTCCTTAACTGCTAAGCCTTCTCTCCAGTCCAATACATTTTCTTTCTTTTTCTTTTTTTTTTTTTTTTGCAAAAAGGTAGATGAGCCTTAGGAACGACACCTAAGGTTGCCCTCTGACCTCCACACACACACACACGGGCACACGTATGCTTACGCACTTGCACACACAGGAACACGTAAAAGTCTGGTCTTTTGATTTTATTGTTGAGCGAGTGGTAGAAAGAGGAAGGAGGAGAGAGAGAGAGAGGAGGAGGAAGGGAGAGAGGGAGGGAGGGAGGGAGAGAATGGGCGCCCCAGGGCCTTTCAGCCACTGTGAAGGAACTCCAGACGCGTGTGCCCACTTGTGCGCATGTGCAATATTGCCCTGTTGCGTCACTTTTGCATCTGGTATATGTGGGACATGGGGATTCGAACAAGCATTCTTAGGCTTCCCAGGCAAGTGCCTTAACCACTAAGCCATGTCTCCAACCCAAAGTCAGGTCTTTTTTTTTTTTTTAAGGTAGGGTCTCACTCTAGCCCAGTCTGACCTAGAATTTACTACATAGTCTCAGGGTGGCCTTGAACTCTCGGTGATCCCCATACCTCTGCCTCCTGAGTGCTGGGATTAAAGGCGTGCATCACCACGTCTGGCTTAAAATATTTTTATTTATTTGCAAGGAGAGAGAAAGAGCATGAATGAATATGACTGTGGGAATGCTGGGGCCTCCAGCCACTGCAAACCAGCTCTAGATGCCTGAGCCGCTTTGTGCATCTGGCTGTGTGGAGGTACAGGGGAATTGAGCCCTGGTTGTTAGGCCTTGAAGGCAGGCGCCATAAACACTGAGCCGTCTCCCCAACCCCCAGGTCGGGTCTCGATACTCGGCTCCGTGCCACTCCGCAGAAGTCCCCACCGCACTCACGGGTCCTCTTCCCTCCCGTCCCACTGTCCCCAGCTCCCTTCCTCACTGCCCGAGCCCCCTTGGTCTCCTGCTGTGCTTTAGACATGACACGTGTACACCGCCACAGCTGTTGTCACAGTGCTGTCCCCCATCTGGATTTGTGAGCCTTTCCTCTGCCCCCTGCCTCTCAACCCCCCTTGGGCCTCTTTGGGAGGCAGCTCTGCAGATGGGCCCTCACCCCACTGCCTGATCTGTCACCTGCTTTATGTTGTTATGTTGTTAGAGCCTTTGTTATACTTACCCGGCTTCTCAGGCTTGCCCGCTGGAGTGTTAGGTGGGCTCAGGGAAGGCTGCAAGGAAGCGGCTTGATGCTCTTTGTCAGCCTGCCCCATGTGTGCAAGCCTTTGCAGACAGAGAGGGACATGGTGCTCAAGACGGCTCCTGAGCCTGCCTGGGAGCCAGGGTGAGCTGAGACCTGGAGTGTGACCAGCAATGACCTTGGCTGTTTCCCCAGTGCCTAGGACACTGTTCCTGGCATGTCCATTAGATTGGCAAGCAGTCCCAGAGCTGTGCCAAGCCAGGGTACTGAAGGTGTAAGAAGGACAATGAGACAGGAGTTCAGTTCTGTTTATTTACAGTGTTGGGGATTGACCCTGGGCCTTGTGCATGCTCGATAAATGCTCTACCTCTGAGCCAGGCGCCCAGCCCCTCACTGTGGGTTCCAGACAAGTGCTCTACCTCTGAGCCACGCCCCCAGCCCCTCACTGTGGGTTCTAGACAAGTGCTCTACCTCTGAGCCACGCCCCCAGCCCCTCACTGTGGGTTCCAGACAAGTGCTCTACCTCTGAGCCACGCCCCCAGCCCCTCACTGTGGATCCTAGACAAGTGCTCTACCTCTGAGCCACGCCCCAGCCCCTCACTGTGGGTTCTAGACAAGTGCTCTACCTCTGAGCCACGCCCCCAGCCCCTCACTGTGGACTCTAGACAAGTGTTCTACCTCTGAGCCACGCCCCCAGCCCCTCACTGTGGATTCTAGACAAGTGCTCTACCTCTGAGCCACGCCCCCAGCCCCTCATTCTAGACAAGCTCTATGTCTGAGCCACATTCCTATCCCCTCACTGGTGGGTTTTAGGCAAGGCTAGACCACAGAACTCCTTCCCCAGCCCTCTTTATTTTGAGTCAGGATCCCAAGCTGGTCTTGAACTTGCGACTTTCTGCTTCAGCCGCCTCAGGGCTGGGATTATAGGCCTTCCCCACCAGGCCCTGCTTTTGCTGTTCTTTCCTAATAGGAAAAGGCTCAGAGAAGACAAGCTCCTCACCCAGTCATACTGGGGTGAGAGGGGGGACCTGTGATCTGAATCCGGCATCCCCAGCCTGTTCCACAGGCCACGCGTAGGGCGTGAGCCTCATTAGTGCCTAGAGGGAGGGAGCGGGGAGCTGTGGGAGGATGGTCAGGAAAGCAGGTGGGTGGTGAGTAGGGGATGACCAGTGTTCCTAGCAGGGGCGCGCTCAGTTTCATCTGTAAAATGGGGAGGAGATGGTTTTATTACCACTAGGCGGAGCTGTTGAGTAGGTAAGTGTGCTTGTCCTTGTCCCAAGCAAAGAATTTGAGGGACATGATGGGCCTGGACGTGCTGAGGAGTGTTGGGGCACTTTGGGGTGTCCTATACTTGATCGTAGCCAGAGGCCGCGAAGCCTGGTGGGCTGTCTTAAAGGGCTTTTGTTTCTGTGTATTCCAGGGGACTATGGACTATGGCATGTACTGGGAGAGTGCAGGCGGAGGGAGGTGCAAGCTCATATTCACCCAGGGCTGGGGAGGCCAGCTCAGTGGGGCTGCAGCCCCGGCTGCGGGTGTCGCTGTGTGGGGTGGAGGCTTAGTGTGCTGGGCTAGGCCATGGCTAGCTGGCGAAGTGATACGTGGGTGCTGCCTGCCAAGCGTGGGTGGGCAAACAAACCTCGGTGGGGTGGGTGTGGGTGGGCGGTCTGCCCACGAGGCTGATGAGAGATGGTGGTGTGCATGAATCAGGGGGAAGTCGGTGTGTAGATTTCTTTCTGCTGAGGGGTGTGAAATCGGGGAGCTCAGTTTGGGAGGAGGAGCCAGGGGTAGTGACATAATTCCAGAAAGGCAAGGGGATCCTTAGTGGAAGATGTCAGGGGGAGAGCTAGATTCTGAGTGCGAAGGGAGCCTTGATGTCTTGAAGCCGGACACTGGGTCACAGTGGGTCACTGGGATGCCCCCACTCCGGCTGGGCTGGGGTGATGACGTCACGGGCTGGTGGGGGCGGGGCCTCGACCCCTCTCCCTCCCCTTCCTCCGGGGCACTGTGTGGAAGAGGAGCCTGGAGGGGCTTGGCTTGGCAATGGAATTGGTGACAGGAGGGGCCGCGGGTCCCAGGACAGACACACAGCATGCAGGTAGAGGAACGGGGCGGGGTCGGGGGATGCAGAGCCCAGGGTTCCCCAGAAATGGGCGTGGTGATGTTTTGTGAGGCTCTCCTTGGGAAGGAGGGGTTTACATACATTTGGGCAGTTGCAGGTGAAATGTGCGGTAGATGGAATGCTGGCTGAAGGAGGATGTATGTCTGTTAGACCCTCAAAGAAATACGTGGGCAGAGTAAAGGGGCGTGATAGAGTTCAGGCAGGAAACGTGGGGAGCCCTAGGAGAGCATGGGGGCTGGCGTAGGGAGAAGCAGTGGGTGGCCCCCCATTGCTCAGTGGAGAGTAGGATGGAGGCAGGAGATTGTGGGGAGATGGTGCTGGCTTCTGGGGAACACAGCACTAGGGGCAGGGACGTGGAGGGGGTCCTGAGAGGGAGGGGGGAGGTACCCCAAAGGAGAGGGAGCTGGAGTGCTGTGGCCATGTGGGGCGTGTGGTGGCAGCCGGGTCAGGGAGGGACTGCAGTGTGCGTTGGTTGTGGGGGAAGTTGGGGCGCAGGAGCGTGCTGTCCAGCTGATGCGGGGGCCCCCGTGGCGGGTGCAGTGAGGAGTGCTGGGAAGCGCGGCAGGGCCCGTGGCGGGAGAGAGCGGCTCTGCTGCGGGGAGCGCGGCAGGACCCGCCCGGAGGTGGGGGCAGAGGGAGGCGGGCTCCTGTCCTGGGTCTAGGACCCCTTCTCCAGCCCTAGTCACCCCCAGTGCCTTGGTAAAGGCGACGGCGCGGCTTCTGATTGGTGCTTGGAGAGTGAGGGTAGGTCTGTGGGCAGGGCCCAGAACCCCCAGCGGGGCGGGGCGGGCACTGCCAGGCTCTGTACTTGGTGCCAATGAAGGAAGCTTAGGTTCTGAGCTCTCAGAAAGTGAAAGCACAACTGTTAGGGTACCCCAGATTTAGTAAAGCCCTCCAAAATGCACCAGACACCCCTCTCCTGGATAAGAGGTCGGTTCTAAGGCTGCAGAGTGAGTCTAAGGTCAGCCTGGGTTAGAATGAGAACCTACCTTGAAAAAACAAAACAAAAATATGAAAAAAGGGAGCCGAGCATGGAGGCACACGCCTTTAATCCTAGCACTTGGGTGGTAGAGGTAGGAGGATCACCATGAGTTCGAGACCACCCTGAGACTACAGAGTGAATTTCAGGTCAGTGTGAGCTAGAGTGAGACCCTAGTTTGAAAAGCCATAAAAAAGGGGGGAGAGGGGCTGGAGAGGTGGCTTAGTGATTAAGGTGCTTGCCTGGGAAACCTAAGAACCGAGGTTCAATTCCCCAGTACCTAGGAAGCTAGATACACGTGGTGGCACATGTGTCTGGAGTTTGTTTGCAGTGGCTGGAGACCCTGGTGTGCTCACTCTCTCTTTCGAATAAATAAAGTAAAATTAAAAATAATGAAAAAAACAACAAAACCTGTACTACTGAGGCAAACCCCTAGCCCTTTCGGTTGGATTTTAGGCAAGTGAACCACACCCCCAGCCTCTCACTGGTGGATTCCAGACAAGTATTCTATTGCTGAGCCACTCCCCAGCCCCTCACTCATGGATTCTAGGTGTATAGTCTATTGCTGAGCTACATCCCAGCCCGTTTTTTTTAAAAAAATTATTTATTAGAAAAAGATAGAGAAAGAGGCAGATAAAGAATGGGCACACCAGGGCCTCCAGTCACTGCAAATGAATTCCAGACACATCACCTTGTGCATCTGGCTTATGTGGGACCTGGGGAATTGAAACTGGGTCATTAGGCTTTGCAGGCAAGAGCCTTAACCCCTAAGCCATCTCTCCAGCCTTTTTTTTTATATTTTATTTTTTGGTTTCTCGAGGTAAGGTCTCACTCTAGCCCAGGCTGACCTGGGAATTCACTATGGAGTCTCAGGGTGGCCTTGAACTCACGGCGATCCTCCTACCTCTGCCTCCTGAGTGCTGGGATTAAAGGCGTGCGCCACCACGCCCGGCTTCCAGCCTCACTTTTTTTTTTTAAATCCAAACATATATTTATTTATTTGCTAGCAGAGAGATAGAGACGGAGAGGAAGTATAGAGGCTCCAGGACCCTTGTCACTATGGAGAACTCCAGACATATGCATCGCGTCATTGTGTGCATCTGGCTTTATGTGGGTCCTGGGGAATTAAACTGGGCCAGCAGGCTTTGTAAGCAAGGGCCTTTAACTAGTGAGCCATATCCCCAGTCCCTATAATAACTTTAAATTCACACCAAAACCCACACTATAATCACATTGTGTACATGTATCAAATTATCAAGCAAATATGTGTAATTGTTACATGCCAATAAGAAAAAAGTACCTAATATAAATTAAATTGAAATGGAAAGCACATTTATAGGCCATTAGTAAAAGCCTCACTGTAATAGAAACTCCACTGGGCGGAGTCTTATTGAGCGTTAAATATGCAAAGCACTTTGTACACACTCTTACAAGGGAGTGACTCTTGGCTCCACTTTTAAAATAAAGACATAGAGACACTGAGTGCTTAAGAAGTAACATATGGGGCTGGAGAGATGGCTTAGCGGTTAAGCACTTGCCTATGAAGCCTAAGGACCCGGGTTCCAGGCTCGGTTCCCCAGGTCCCACGTTAGCCAGATGCACAAGGGGGCGCACGCATCTGGAGTTCGTTTGCAGAGGCTGGAAGCCCTGGTGCATCCATTCTCTCTCTCTCCCTCTATCTGTCTTTCTCTCTGTGTCTGTCGCTTTCAAATAAATAAATAAATAATTTAAAAAGATTAATTAAAAAAGTAACATGTAGGCTGGAGAGATGGCTTAGCTGTTAAGGCACTTCTTGCCTGCCAAGCCAAAGGACGCAGGTTCAATTCCCCAAGTCCCACATAAAGCCAAATGCACAAGGTCAGTCTCACTTTTAAAAGTATGTTTTATCTACCTGAGAGAGAGAGAGAGTATGGGCGCACCAGGGCCTCCAGCCACTGCAAATAAACTCCAGGTGCATGCGCCCCCTTGTGCATCTGGCTTATGTGGGTCCTGAAGAGTCGAACCTGGATCCTTCCAAGGCAAGAGGACTTCTGCAAGTTTGAGGACAGCCTGGGGTTCATAATCAGACCCTGTCTGAGGGTTGGCTTACTGGTTAAGGTGCTTGCTTGAAAAACCTGAGAGCCCAGGTTCAATTCCTCAGTACTGAAATAAGCCAGATGCACAACGTAGCACATGCATCTGGAGTTTGACTGCAGTGGCTGGAGGCCCTGGTGCGCCCATTCTCTCTCTCAAATAAATAAATAAATATTAAAAAAAACAACCACAAACTCTGTCTCAGGCAGGCGTGGTGGCGCACACCTTTAATCCCAACACTCAGGAGGCAGAAGTAGGAGGATCACTGTGAGTTCAAGGCCACCCTGAGACTACACAGTGAATTCCAGGTCAGCCTGGGCCAGAGAGTGAGACTCTACCTGGAAAAAAACAAAACAAAACAAAAAGCCATATCTCACACAAAACCAAACTCATCTGTCTGTTTTGTCCCTTTCTTTAGGGTCCCTGGCCATGGACCAGCCCACTGGCCTGCAGGTGGACTATGTCTTCCGGGGTGTGGAGCACGTGGTGCGGGTGGTGGTTTCCGGGCAGACCCTGGAGTTGGAAGTGGAGGACCGGATGACGGCCGACCAGTGGCGGGGTGAATTCGATGCCAGTGGTGAGTGTTCCTACTGGAGTGGGCTCACCTGTCCTCCCTGGGTTCAGCTTCCCCCAGTGTGGTGGTTTGATTCAGGTGTCCCCCATAAACTTAGGTGTTCTGAATGCTAGCTTCCCAGCTGATGGATATTTGGGAATTAATGCCTCCTGCAGGGAGTGTATTGTTGGGGGCGGGCTTATGGGCTTTATAGCCAGTTTCCCCATGCCAGTGTTTGGCACACCCTCCTGTTGCTGTGGTCCATCTTATGTTGGCCAGGGGGTGATGTCCACCCTCTGCTCATGCCATCGTTTTTCCCTGCCATCGTGGAGCTTCCCCTCGAGCCTGTAAGCCAAAATAAATCTCTTTTTTCCCAGAAGCTGCTCTTGGTTGGGTGATTTCTAACAGCAATGCGAACCAGACTGCAACACCCAGCAACCAAGGCCAACCTTAATCATGGATCCCCTGCCTCTTCTGTCTGACCACAAGCTCCCCAGGGAGAAGGGGTGTGGGGCACCGCTGCTCATGCCAGAGGCACCGGGAGGAGGCAGAACTGGAGAGCTTGAGTGCCTTGCTTTGGGGTTGGACGAGTTGTCAGACCTCAGGAGGAACTTTTCTTCCCACCAGTCATCGAAGACCTGACTCACAAGATGGGGAACTTCAAGCAGTTCAACATCTTCTGTAACATGTTGGAGTCAGCCCTCACCCAGGTAGGGCCCAGGCTGTAGGGTCGGGTGAGGTGTGGAAACCCCCTGATGGATGCAGGACCCCGGGCTTTCTCTTGCTTTTGTCTTTTCTTCCCTCCCCTCTCCCCCAGGTAGTGTGTCACTCTAGCCCAGGCTGACCTTGAGCTCGCAGGGAGCCTCCTGATGCTGGGATTAAAGGTGTGCGCCTCCATGTCCAGTTGGGCTTTCGTTCACTGACGGGACAGGGCTTCCTCGTTCTCCAGTGTCAGTGGAAAATTCAGATCACAGGGAAATGTAGAGAAGAAAGTAAAACTCCACTGTTCATGTTCTTGTTAAGATGTTGGTGAGAATTGCCAATTGATTCAGCGTTTTCCTCCCTCTCTCCCTCCTCTCTGTCTGCAGATCTATAATTACACATATAGTCGATATATTTTCCAAGGTGTTCTGCAATCTGCTTTTTAAAAATATTTATTTATTTGAGAGAAAGGGGGGAGAGAGAGAGGAAGAGAGAGAATAGGCATGCCAGGGTGTATAGCCAGTGCAAATGAACTCCAGATGCATGTGATACCTTGTGCTTATGTGGGTACTGGGGAATCGAACCTGGGGCTTCAGGCTTTGCAGGCAAGCACCTTAATTGCTAAGCCATGTCTCCAGCCCTTGCAATCTGCTTTTTTACAACTGAGAACTTTGGTTTTTTTTTGGTTTTTTTTTTTATTTTATTTTATTTTTATTAACATTTTCCATGATTATAAAATATATCCCATGGTAATTCCCTCCCTCCCCACCCCCATACTTTCCCATTTGAAATTCCATTCTCCGTCATATTACCTCCCCATTACAATCATTGTAACTACATATATACAATATCAACCTATTAAGTATCCTCCTCCCTTCCTTTCTCTTCCCTTTATGTCTCCTTTTTAACTTACTGGCCTCTGCTAGCAAGTATTTTCCTTCTCACGCAGAAGCCTAATCATCTGTAGCTAGGATCCACATATGAGAGAGAACATGTGGCGTTTGGCTTTCTGGGCCTGGGTTACCTCACTTAGTATAATTCTTTCCAGGTCCATCCATTTTTCTGCAAATTTCATAACTTCATTTTTCTTTACCGCTGAGTAGAACTCCATTGTATAAAAATGTGCTACATCTTCATTATCCACTCAACAGTTGAGGGGCATCTAGGCTGGTTCCATTTCCCAGCTATTATAAATTGAGCATCAATAAACATGGTTGAGCATGTACTTCTAAGGAAATGAGATGAGTCCTTTGGATATATGCCTAGGAGTGCTATAGCTGGGACATATGGTAGATCAATCTCTAGCTGTTTTAGGAACCTCCACACTGTTTTCCACAATGGCTGGACCAGATTGCATTCCCACCAGCAGTGCAGAAGGGTTCCTCTTTTTCCACATCCCCGCCAACATTTATGATCATTTGTTTTCATGATGGTAGCCAATCTGACAGGAGTGAGATGGAATCTCAATGTAGTTTTAATCTGCATTTCCCTGATGACTAGTGACATAGAACATTTTTTTAGATGCTTATATGCCATTCGTATTTCTTCCTTTGAGAATGTTCTATTTAGCTCCATAGCCCATATTTTGATTGGCTTGTTTGATTCCTTATCACTTAACTTTTTGAGTTCTTTGTATATCCTAGATATTAATCCTCTATGTTTTTTGTTTTTTCAAAGTAGGGTCTTGCTGTAGCGCAGGCTGACCTGCAATTCATTCTGTAGTCTCAGGGTGGCCTCGAACTCACGGTGATCCTCCTACCTCTGCCTCCCGAGTGCTGGGATTAAAGGCGTGTGCCACCACGCCCGGCAGGTTATATATACTGTTATTTTTCCTCTCCCCTGTTCCCATTCCCCTGAGGGTTCCTCAGTGGGGTTATGGGTAATCTCTGGAGGGGGGAGCATGAACGTGCCACTTAGGCTCTGTGAGGGGGCAATGCCTCACAGTGCACCTTCCCACCCTACGGCTTTCACAGTCTGCCCACTCTTCTACCACGTTCCCTGAGCCTCAGAGGGCGTGTTAGAAGTCTCCCTCAATGTAAAAGAGGTAGCCATGTGCTGCAGTCAGGTTCTCATTGCTGGCAGAAATCACCCAAGAGCAGCTTTTGGGAAAAAAGGGTTTATTTTGGTTTACACATGATGGCAGGGGAAAACAGTGGCATCACCCCCTGACCAACATAAGGTGGACAATAACAACAGGAGAGTGCGCCAAACACTGGTGAAGGGAAACTCTTTATAACACCCATAAGCTTGCCCCCAATAATACACTGCCTCCAGGAGACTTTAATTTCCAACTGCCGTCAGCTGGGGAGACTGGCATTCAGAATACCTAGATTGAGCCAGGCGTGGTAGTGCATGCCTTTAATCCCAGCACTCTGAGTCAGAGGTAGGAGGATTGCATGAGTTCAAGGCCACCCTGACACTACACAGTGAATTCCAGGTCAGCCTGGCCTAGAGTGAGACCCTGCCTCGACGAACAACAACAAAAAGAATACCCAAGTCATGGGGGACACCAGAATGAAACTACCACATTCCGCCCCGGCCCCATGAACTGATATCCATCCACACATGTTATGAAATACACTGCATTCAGTACAACTTTGAGTCCCTATCGTTTTTAGTAATCCTAACAAAGTTCAAACATAGCCATAATCCAAAGTCTTAACTGAGCCATAATACCAAAAAACCTCCAAAACCCCATAATGGCACAGAAAAAACATTCACACTACAAAAGATGGCATTGGGCATAGAAAAGATGTATTCAACCAATACAAGATTTAAAATAACCAGGGTAAACACCAAACTCTGTAGCTTCAAGTCCAACAACTCTAGTCAGTGACAAATTTCCAAGTCTGGTAATTCTAACCAGCGACAAGTCTCTGGAGTTCCAATTCCGCTCCTCCAGCTAGGCTACTCACAGTCCTGGAAAACTTCATCCAAGGCCGGCAGCTTTCTTGGGCAGCCATCTCGTTTCCCCGCATCTCTCCTGCAAGCCACGGCTCACCCTCATGGCTCCATTGGGTCTCCATTCAGGCATCCAGCAAACCTTCTTCACACTGCCCATTGCCATTTCCAAAACACAAGTCTGTTGCAAATGCAATGACCCTCTCTTTCCTCTTTCCTGCATTTCTTATACTCCACAATACCAGGTAGGGTGCCAGTTTCTTAATCCATGGGGGAATAAAGCAGACTTTGAAGAACAGGACACTCCTTCAGCGTTCAGGCTCTTTCAAAAGACTGCATTTTTTTCTGTTGTCCCGATGCATGTCAGCTGGCCTAAGTCAATGGTTGTAACCTTTCATACAACTGAAGCTGAACAGGCAGAAAGTTTGGCCCAGAGATTTCATTTGTGCCATGTCTCTCTGCTCACATGAGTCCATTTCTGCACATCCGTGCACAAGTTCTCAGGACAGGGCCATAGCAGCAAGCTTGTCACACAAACTGCTTCTAGCCCAGTCCAAGCAAAGCTCTTTCTCACCCTCCTGAACCAAACCTCGTAGTTCATAGTTCTTTCTGCATTCAGGTCTTTCAACTCTGACCAGAATAGTCCATCAAGCTGTACTTACAGCACTGCAAGCGTCTCTTAGGCCAAGGTTTCTATTTCTTCCACATTCCTTTTGAAAATCAGCTGCAAAAGGCCAGAATCACACGATCAGGTGTCTAGCAGCAACCCCACTCCTCAGTACCACTTTACTGTTACAGTCAGATTCTCATTGCTGGCAGAAATCACCCGACCAAGAGCAGATTTGGGGAGAAAAGGGGGTTGGTTTGGCTTACAGACTTGAGGGGAAGCTCCATGAGCAGAAGGTGGACCTCACTCCCTGGCCAACGTCAGGTGGACCATAGCAACAGGAGAGTGTGCCAAACACTGGCAAGGGGAAACTGGCTATAACACCCATAAGCCCACCCCCCACAATACACTGCTTCCAGGAGAGGTTTTTTTTTTTTTTTTTTTTTTGGCTTTTTCAAGGTAGGTCTCACTCTACCTCAGGCTGACCTGGAATTCACTATGTAGTCTCAGGATGGCTTCAAACTCATGGCGATCCTCCTACTTCTGCCTCCCGAGTGCTGGGATTAAAGGTGGTATGTGCCATCACACCTGGCTCTGCTTCCAGGAGGCTTTAATTTCCAAATCTCCATCAGCTGGGGAGACTAGCATTCAGAACACGTAAGTTTATGGGGAAACCTGAGTCAACCCCCCCACCCGTGTGAGGGTAGCCATCCTTCCTTCCGTTTGCTGAGCATCTGCCTTATGCAGGCCCTGGCCCAGGCGCTCGAGGTACAGCAGTGACCAGAGGCCAGAGGCCCTGGGGCGCCTATCTCCCTTTTTCTCTCTAATAAGTAGATAAATAAAAATAAAGTATGGAAAATTAAAGAGGAGAAGCAGGTTAGCGCTTAGAGGGACAGAGCCCTGTGTGCAGAGTAGGCCGTATTCTGGCACCACACTGCATTGCGTCTCTGAAGGTCGATCTGACCTCATGTCTCTGACAGTGCCGGTGTGTGACTTGAAGCACCAGAGCACCTCGTGATCCCCCTTAAACTTGTTTGCTTATTTACCAGCAGAGGGACAGAGAGAACGGAGACAGAGAGAATGGCCATGCCAGGGCCTCTAGTCACGAAAAATGAACTCCAGACGCATGTGCCACTTTGTGCATCTGGCTTATGTGGGTACTGGAGAATAAATCCCAGGCCATTAGTCTTTGCAGGCAAATGCCTTAACTGTGGGTCATCTCTCCAGCCCTTTTAAAATAATTATTTATTTACTAAGACACAGAGAGAGAGAGACAGAGAGAGAGAGGGAGAGCAAGCACAGGTTCTCCAGCCACTGCCAACAAACTCCAGACGCATGCGCCCCCTTGTTCATCTGGCTTACGTGGGTCCTGGGGAATCAAACCTGGGTCCTTTGGCTTTGCAGAAAATGTTTTAACTGTTAAGCCATGTCTTCAGCCCTCATAATCCCCCTCTTAGTCTTTATCAAGGCTGTAACATTTTCATACTTGTAGGCATGGTAGCCAAGAACTCAAACTCCAAATTCGAACATATTCCTGCTACTTTTACTTATTTGTTTTTCCTTTTAAAAATATTACTTACTGGGGCTGGAGAGATGGCTTAGCGATTAAGGCACTTGCCTGCAGTGCCAAAGGACCCAGATTCTACTCCCCAGAACCCTCGTAAGCCAGATGCACAAGGGGTGCATGCATGTGGAGTTCGTTGGCAGTGGCTGGAGGCCCTGACATGCCCATTCTCTTACTCTCTCTCTATCTGCCTATTTCTGTATTTCTCTCTCTCTCTCTCTCCCAAATAAATAAATAAAAATAAAATATTTTAAAAATATTATTTATCTATTTGCAAGCAGTGTGTGTGTGTGAGAGAGAGAGAGAGAGAGAGAGAGAGAGAGAGAGAGAGAGAATGGGCATGCCAGGGCCACCGGTTCCTGCAAACAAACTCCAGATGCATGTGCCACTTTTGTGCATCTGGCCTTATGTGGGTACTGGGGAATTGAACCTGAGTCATTAGGCTTTATAGGCAAGTGCCTTAACCACTGGGCCATCTCTCTAGGCCTTCTTTTTTTGAGGTAGGGTCTCATTCTAGTCCAGGCTGACCTGGAACTCACTCTGAAGCCCCAGGCTGTCCTTGAACTGACAGTAATCCTCCTACCTCTGCCTCACAAGTGCTCGGATTAAAGGTGTGAGCTATCATGGCCAGCCTTCCCCCACCCTTTTTTGAGGTAGGTTTTTGCTCTAGCCTAGGCTGACCTGGAATTCACTATGTAGTCAGGGTGACCTCGAACTCATAGCGACCCTCCTACCTCTGTCTCCTGAGAGCTGGGACTAAAGGTGTGCCCCACCACGCTTGGCTTCCTGGCACTTTTTCACGAGGACTCCTAAGCTAGTTTCTTACCCTCACTGCCTTAGTTTCTCTAGCTACATAGAGCCAGCAATAGTCGTTCCTCTGTCATTGTATTGTGGAGAGTAAATGTTGGTCTTCTGTAAAAGCTTGGCATCAGTGCTGGCTAACATAATTGCTGTGTAGATAACATGTTTTTTGTTTGTAGATGTTTTTATTGCCAGCTTTTGTATTAATGATTCTTTTCCTAAAATTCTTTTTGTTTTTGTTTTTGTTTTTCGAGGTAGGGTCTCACTTTAGCTCAGGCTGACCTGGAATTCTCTATGTAGTCTCAGAATGGCCTCGAACTCACGGCGATCCTCGTACCTCTGCCTCCCGAGTGCTGGGATTAAAGGCGTGCGCCACCATGCCCGGCTTTTTCTAAAATATTTTATTTGTTGTTTATTTGATTGAGAGAGGGTGAAAGAAGGAGAGAGAATGGGCGCGCCAGGGCCTCCAGCTGCTGCAAACCAGCCCATGTGTCACCTTGTGCATCTGGCTTATGTGGGTCATGGGGAATTGAACCTGGGTCCTTGGACTTTGCAGGCAAACACCTTAACTGCTAACCTGTCTCTCCAGCCCTATATTTATGATTAGTTTATTTATTTACAAACAGAGGGAAACAGAGAGGAGAGAGAAAGAACAAGAAAGAAAGAGAGAGAAAGTGAATGGTCATATCAGGGCCTCTAGCCAGTGCAAGCAGACTCCAGATACATGGGCTACTTTTATCCAACTTTAGGTGGATCCTGGGAAATTGAATCCCGGTCATTAGGCTTTGCAGGCAAGCATCTCAACTGCTAAGCCATCTCTCCAGCCTGTATTTATGATTCTTGTTAGTTGTTGCTTAGTATTTCACTGTATTGGCACCTGACTAGTGGTTCCCAAGCTGTTCGGTCTCTTGACCCCTTTAGGCTCTAAAGTTTACTGAGGAAACTGAAGAGCTTTTGTTGATGCAGATTCTTTTTTTTTTTCTTCCTTCAACACTGGGATTGAACCCAGGACTTTGCATATGCTAGGTAAGTGCCCTATCATTAAACTATCAGACTTATTATTTTTAACTGGAGATGGAGTTCTGCTAAGTTTCCCAGGCTGGCCTTGAACTTTGCCATTCTCCTGCCTCGGCCTGCCAAGTAGTAACCCCAGAACTCTGGAGACAGGGACAGAAGAATCCCTGGGGATCACTGGGTTGACAGCCTGGCTTAATTGGTGAGCTCTAGTTCAGCCAGAGACCCTGTTTCAAAGAATAAGGCCGAGGGCTGGACAAATGGCGTAGTGGTTAAGGTGCTTGCCTGTGAAGCCTAACTGCCCATGCTCAACTCTCCAGATCCCATGTAAGCCAGATGCACAAGGTGACGCAAGCGCGCAAAGTTGCACATGCGCACAAGGTGGTGCAGGCGTCTAGAGTTTGAATACAGTGGCTGGAGGCCCTGGCACACCAGTTCTCCCTCAGTCTCTTGCTCTTGTTCTTTCTCATAAAAAGAAATACAAAGAACAGAATAAGGATGACCCTGATGTCAACCTCTGGTCTCCACATCCAGGTGCAGACTCACACACATGCATATGAATGTGCATACATGCATACACACACAAAAATAAAATGATGTAGCTGGGCATGGTGGTGCGCACCTTTAATCCCTACACTTGGGAGAGAGAGGTAGGAGGATCGCCGTGAGTTCAAGGCCATCCAGAGACTACAGAGTGAATTCCAGGCCAGCCTGAGCTAGAGAGAGACCCTATCTCATAAAGAAAAAAAAAAAAAAAGGTGTAGAGAACCCCTGCCTCACACAGGTGAGCAGTGGGAAGAGGAGGGCCGTATACTGCTTTCGCATCACTGAGGCTCCTTTGCTAACACTGTCACGTGCTGGACAGCCCTGGAAGCTGGTTGTCACCTGGAATCTGCAGTGAACTCCTGTTGCTGCTGCATTAGAAGCCATTGAGGTAGCCAGCTGTGGTGGGGGCGGCAGGCCCATCAGAGGTTGACAGCCATCCTCAGCTGTGCAGGGAGTGCAGGGCCAGTCTGGGCCACATGAGACCTTGTCTCAAAAAAAGCCAAACCAAGGCTGGGCGTGGTGGCGCACACCTTTAATCCCAGCATTCAGGAGGCAGAGGTAGGAGTATTGCTGAGTTCAAGGCCACCCAGGACTACAGAGTGAATTCCAGGTCAGTCTGGGTTAGAGTGAGATCCTACCTCAGAAAACAAAACAACGTGCACACGTGTGCGCACACACACATACACACACCCCAACATCAACCACACAAACCAGAACAAACTCTGCATGGATCTGTTACTTTGCAATTTTAAAAAATATTTATTTATTTATTTATTTATTTATTTGACAGAAAGTGGCGGGGGGTGGTGGGGAGAGAGACAGAGAGAGAATGGGTGCACCAGGGCCTCCAGCCGCTGCAAACAAACTCCAGATGCATGTGCCTCCTTGTGCATCTGGCTTATGTGGGTCCTGGAGACTTGAACCTGGGTCCCTTGTCTTTACAGGCAAATGCCTTAATGGCTAAGCCATCCCTCTAGCCCTACTTTTTGATTTTTGAGTATGTTTTGAAAAATACTGGCTTACTGAGTTTTTTAAAAAATTTTTTTGAGGTGAGGTCTTACTCTAGTCCACGCTAACCTATATAACCTATGTTATACATATGTATGTGTGTGTATATATATGTATGTATGTATGTATGTATGTATGACCTATGTAGCCTCAGGTTGGCCTCGAACTCACAGTGATCCTCCTACCTCTGCCTTCCCAGAGCTGGGATTAAACACCTGCACCACCATGCTGGCCTGGTAAATTCTTTAGTTGCTGCTGTTGGCTTGGTTTTGTCATCTTTTCTCTTTTTCTCTCTTTTTTTGGGGGGGGGGCGGAGTCTCATGAAGCCCACAGGAGAATAACCTTGACCTCCCGCTCCTCCTGCCTCCACACTGCTGGGCGTGCTGGGGTGACTGTGTGCGCCACTGGCCAGATCCCTGCGGGGGGCGGGGCGGTCGCTTCACCCACCAGTACTTGGGCCTCCCAGTGGGAAGGGCGCATGTGTTGTTAACGAAGGTCGTCTTGACTGCATGGCTGCTGCCTGACGCGCTCCTAGGCTTTTAGGGTTCTGTGGCCAGTACTAGGCGAGCTCTGGGGGTGTAAGGCATCTCCCATGGCGACCACTTAGCTTCTCTCCAGTGTATTCTTCGAATCTCACTGGGTCCTGTTCTGCGACAGGGTCTCTGTGACTGCAGCCTCCCGCGAGGGAAGCCCAGGGGTCCACTGACCCTGCAGAGTGGGGCCAGGAGGGGGTACTGTGGGTGAGGCTGGCTGTGTCCTCCAGAGCGCCTGCCTTTCCCTCCAACAGAGCAGCGAGTCCGTCACCCTCGACCTGTTGACCTACACAGACCTGGAGTCCCTGCGGAGCCGCAAGTTGGGGGGCCGTCCGGGTGCCTTGGCCCCCAGGTCCGCCCAGCTCAACTCCAAGCGCTACCTGATCCTCATCTACTCCGTGGAGTTTGACAGGTGTGCTCCCGCCCAGGGGCGGGGGGAGGCGTGGTCTCCGGTGGGGGGGGGTTGTGCTAACTGTGAAGTCCTTGGGGTCTATATCATTTCCTATCGTGATTGGCTGCAAAGAGCAGAGCAGCCGTGATCTGTACTAGTCTGTTTATATATTTATTTAATTTTGGGGTTTTTTGAGGTAGGGTCTCATTGTATCCCAGGCTGACCTGCAATTCGCTGGGTAACATTCTCAGGCTGGTCTCAAACTCTGCCTCTCAAGTGCTGAGCTTAAAGGCATGTATCGCCATGCCCAGCTGGGTTTATTTATTTATTTATTAAATATTTTTATTTTATTTATCTTTTTATTTTTATTTTGCTTTTTGAGGTAGGGTCTCACTGAAGCTCAGGCTAACCTGGAATTCACTGTTTGGTCTCAGGGTGGCCTCGAACTCATGGCGATCCTCCTACCTCTGCCTCCCGAGTGCTGGCTCTTGAATGATCTCATTAGTTTTTAGTTGTTTTTTTTTTTTTTTTCAAGGTTGGGTCTCACTCTAGCTCAAGCTGATCTGGAATTCGCTATGTTGTCTCAGGCTGGCCTTGAACCCATGTTGATCTTCCTACATCTGCCTCCTGAGTGCTGGGATTAAAGGCGTAAGCCGCCACACTCGGCCTATTTTTTAATTTAAATTTTTCTTTTATTTATTAGAGAGAGAAAGAAAGAGGGAAAGAAGCAGGTAGAAAATGGGTGGGCCAGGACTTCCAGGTGCTGCAAATGAACTCCCAATGCCTGTGCCACCGTGTGCATCTGGCTTATGTGGGTCTTGGGGAACCAAACTTGGGTCCTTTGGCTTCTCAGACAATTGCCCTAACCACTAACCCATCCCTCCAGCCGTAAATGTTTATATTAACTAATTAATTTATTCACAAGCAGGGGGGAGGGAGGGAAAATGGACACACCAGGGCCTCCAGCTGTTGCAAACAAACTCTAGATGCATGCACCACTGTGCATCTGGCTTGACGTGGGTCCTGGGAATCAAACCTGGGTCATTTGGTTTTGTAGGCAAGTGCCTTAAGTGCTGACCCATCTCTCCAGCCCCTTATTTATTTATCTGTTTGCGGTAGTGAACATTGAACTCCGGGCCTCTTGCGTGCTAGACAAGTCCTCTGTCACTGAGCTCCATCCCAGCCCCAGGAGTGGCTCTTGGGTAGCTGGATGACAGTGTCTGCCCTGCCTCCTGGATACTGCAGTGGGAAGTTATCACACCTGGGGTGGGGTGGGGTGGGGGCCAGTTCACAAAGCTTCCCTCAGCCCAGGTGTCACTCAGGCCCAGCCAACCAGAATCAACTGGTGTGGAGTCAGGGTTCGCATGAGCAGCGTGTGACAAGACACTTAGCCGAGATTGCCCCAGGACAGTCGGTCCCTGTGACCTCATAATCCCAGAACCAGAGGCTCCTGGACCTGAATGACTGGCACAGCGGGCGTGTGGAGCTCGCGTGGCCTGCAGTCGCGGGTAGAATGTGAGCTTTGCGTGGAGTAGTGGCGCACGCCTGTAGTCCCAGCTCTCAGGAGGCCGAGGCAGGATGATGGGGAGCTCAGAGTCACCTGTGCTATGGAGTGAGTTGTTTGCTCAAAACACACTGGGGGCTGGAGAGATAGCTTGGTGGTTAAGGCACTTGCCTGCAGAGCCTAAGGATCCAGGTTCAATTCTCCAGAACCCACGTAAGCCAGATGTACATGGTGGCACATGCATGTAGAGTTGGTTTGCTGTGGCATGCCCATTCTCCCTCTCTCTCTCTTTCTAATATATAAATCAAGATAAAATATTAAGTCAGGTGTGGTGGTGCACCATTAACCCCAGCACTTGGGAGGTAGAGGTAGGAGGATCGTCATGAGTTCAAGGCCAGCCTGAGACTACATAGTGAATTCCGGGTCTGCGTAGTGGTTAAGGCACTTGCCTAAAAAGCCAAATACCCAGGTTTGATTCCCCAGTACCCACATAAAGCCAGATGCACAAGGTGGAGCATGTGTCTGGAGTTCATTTGCAATGGATGGAGGCCCTCATGCACCCATTCTCTCTCTTCCTCTCTCTTTCTCCCTCTTTCTCTAATAAATTAAAAAAGAAAGAAAGCCATGCCTTTAGTTCCAGCATTTGGGAGGTGCAGGTAGGAGGATCGACATGAGTTCAGGGCCACCCTGGGACTGCATGCTGAATCCCAAGTCAGACTGGGCTACAGTGAAACCCTACCTCGAAAACCAAAACTAAAAAAGGAAGGAAGGAAGGAGGGAGGGAGGGAGGAAGGAAGGAAGGAAGGAGGGAAGGAAGGAGAGACTTGTAAAACAAGAACATGGGCATTGGGGAATATGTTTTTTGGTTGTCTTTTGGCTCTGAGAGCCTGTTCTGCTCCCCCTCCTCAGGATTCACTACCCGCTGCCCCTCCCGTACCAGGGCAAACCAGACCCCGTGGTCCTGCAGGGCATCATCCGCACACTGAAGGAGGAGCTGGGCCGCCTGCGGGGGCTGGACCGTGGCCAGAACCCCCGAGACACGAGGCACACACGGGGCAGGGGACGGGTCAGTGCAAAGCGGTGTTGGCAAAAAGCAGTACAGCCCGTCTTTCCAGGTAACACGGTGATCTCTGGAGGCAGCACCTGCGGGAGCAGTGAGTCTGGGTGGGGAGGTGGGTGTGCTCCCACTACCCTGGGTCTGTGTCCTGGTCTTGGGGATGCCGCCCTCCCTCACTGGCCCTCTTCCTTCTGAGCCCCCCCCCCTTTTGTCAGCAGTGCTGGCCGCACCTGCTCTGGCATAGCAGTGAGTGACAGTCTGGCTGTGCCCTCTGGGACTCCCAGGCCAGCGCAGGCGACGGACTGCCTGCGTGCTTGCATGCTGGGACAGTGAGGGCCCAGAGTGGGTGGGGCTGGGGGTCCCAGCAGGGTTACCAGCTCAGCCTGGTAGGCAGGGGTGCTGCCTCCAGAGATCACCGTGTTACCTGGAAAGACGGGCTGTACTGCTTTTTGCCAACACCGCTTTGCACTGACCCGTCCCCTGCCCCGTGCGTGCCCAGCCCAGCGTGGGTGGACGCTAGTCAGTAACCATGTGGGGGTATCAGCAGAAAGAGCTGGGGTGAGGGCGAGGCAGGAAGGAGAGCTGTAACCGGGACCTGATAGGTCTTGAGAGGTGGTCAGGTGAAGAACTTGGGGATCAGTGTTCTAGGCAGAGGGAACAGCATGTGGGAAGACCTGGAGAGAGTGTGTGGTCAGAACAAGGGGACTGGGCCTGGGAGAACGTGAGGGCTTCTTACGTGTGTATGGACACCTCTGTGTTCAGCAAGCTGTGAGCAAGATGAATCCGCACCTGACTGCACTTGGAGGGGCCAGGTCTTTGGGGAGGACTAGTTTGAAATATATATAGGTTTTTTTTTAGGGTAGTGTCTCACTCTAGCCCAGGCTGACCTGGAATTCACTATGTGGTCTCAGGATGGTCTGGAACTCATGGTAATCTTCCTACCTCCACCTGTCGAGTGCTGGGATTAAAGGCATGTGCCTGAATTTATTTTTTGGGGGGTTGTTTTGAGGTAGAGTTTCACTCTAGCCCAGGCTGACCTGGAATTCACTATGTGGTCTCAGGGTGGCTTCAAACTTAAAGCAATTCTCCTACCTCTGCCTCCTGAGTGCTGGGATTTCAGGCATGTGCTACCACGCTCGGCTATTACTTTCTTTTGTTTTTGAGCTAAGGTCTTGCTGTAGCCCAGGCTGAACTGGAATTCAGTATGTAGTCTCAGAGTCTCAGGGTGGCCTTGAACTCATGGCAGTCCTCCCAACCGTGCCTTCTGTGTGCTGGGATTAAAGGCGTGCACAACTATTCCAGACTATTATATTTTTTATTTTTTTTAAAATTATTTATTTATTTATTTATTTATTTATTTAAGAGCAACAGACACAGAGAGAAAGACAGATAGAGGGAGAGAGAGAGAATGGGCGCGCCAGGGCTTCCAGCCTCTGCAAACGAACTCCAGACGCGTGCGCCCCCTTGTGCATCTGGCTAACGTGGGACCTGGGGAACCGAGCCTCGAACTGGGGTCCTTAGGCTTCACAGGCAAGCGCTTAACCGCTAAGCCATCTCTCCAGCCCTATTTTTTATTTTTATTTATTATTTTTTTTGTAGCAAGCCGAATGGACGGGATTTTTTTTTAGAGAGAGAGAGTGAGAGAGAGAGAGAGAGAGAGAGAGAGAGAGTGTGTGTGTGTGTGTGTGTGTGTGAGTGGGGAGAGGGAGAGATGCCAGGGCCTCCAGCCACTGTGATCAGACTCCAGATGCGTGTGCGCATGTGACACCTGTCACACTCCTGTGACCTTGTGTGTGTGGCTTACGTGGGACCTGGAGCATGGCATGAGTGCTTAGGCGTGGCAGGCAGGTGCCTAACAGCTGAGCCACCTCTCCAGCCCTGCTGTGAATTTTATCATTAAGGTCTTATGTACTCTAGGATAGGCCTTAAACTGGCTATGTAGCTGAGGCTGACCTTGAACTTATGTCCTGCAGCCCACACCTCCTGCAGGAGTACCGGTGTGTAGCCTCGTGAGTGGTTTAGGTGGCACTGAGGGCCAAGTGCGGGGCTTTGTGTGTGCACTCTGCCAAGTTACATCCCAGTCTCAGCAGTTAACAAAAAACAATTTTGCCAATAATTGATGTTTATTGAGCAGTTAACTGCATGACCGGGACCTTGCTGAATATTCCATAGGTGACTTCATTTTATCCCCCTCACAGCTGTCCCAAGGGGCAAACTGCTGTCATTCCCATGTTCCAGAAGCCCAGAGAAGCTCAGGGCCTTTCCCCAGGGCACACCTGGAATCGGGCCAGTCTAGACTTTGGATCAGGGAACGCTTCTGCTCTGTTGGCTAAGGCAGACTGAGTGCCAGGTACAGTCGGGGAGGACTGCACCCCCCCCCCAGGGAGGGGCGCTTACCGATGCGGGACCCATGGCCATGCTCTGCCGGGCCCAGGTGGAGGATGGCCAGGGCCGGAGCACGAAAAGCTTAATTTGCTGTGAGGTCTCCAGGATCTACCCTGAGGCAGGCTGGTAGGAGGTGTGTGCACTTCCCTGATGGGCCACAAGGTGGCACCTTCTACCTTTAGGACGGGACCACGGACTACAGAGCTGGCTTGAGCTCCCTCAGTGAAGAGATCCTACAGCTCAGCTCAGCTGGCCTTGAGCTATTAGACTTCCGGCCTCTGGGTGTAAGCACCACCATGACCACCTCCAGCCGGCCTCCATACAGAGAGCCCACAGGAGAAAAACTGCCCCCGAGGTGGCAATCCAGTCAGAAAGCAGACGGTCAAGTTGACAGGTGTCAAGTTGGCCGGGGCCTGGGCTAGGAAGGACATATAGGAGAGTCTACGTCATCTGGGCAGGCAGGCTTCCTGGAGTGAGTGGAGATCAAGTTGGTAGGAAGGAAGAACATTCTGGAAGGAGAGAGCCACAGTGGCAAAAGAACAGACTGGCTGGAGCCCTGTGGGGTTGAGGGGGGTGGGAGGAGGGAAGGGGAGAAGTCGTAGGCCTAGCGGGAAGGTCCTTGGGGAGCTGGGTCCCCTAGCTTGGAACGTTTTATTAGGAGAATTTCCAGGCACACAGGAGAGTGCGCAGTGATGCTCACGTGCGGGTCCGCTGGCTTCAGTGGTAACTCAGCCTCTTTTCCTCCTCTTTGAGCATCTTTGTGCCCTCCCGGGAACCAAAACCTAGGTATCATTATCTCTTCCAAAAACACTTACACATATGTCCTTAATGTGTACAAACACTGAGAAACAGCTGTGCCACACCTGTAACACCAGTACTTGGAAGGTGGTGGTAGAGGATTGTGAATTTGACGCCAGCTTGAGCTACATAGTCAGACCATTTCTCAAGAGACCAAGAACTGGTAATACGGCCTAGCTGTGGAGCATGTGCCTACAATTCAGAGTGAGGGGCTGGGGGCGTGGCTCAGAGGTAGAGCACTTGTCTAGAGTCCACAGTGAGGGGCTGGGGGCGTGGCTCAGAGGTAGAGCACTTGTCTAGAGTCCACAGTGAGGGGCTGGGGACGTGGCTCAGAGGTAGAGCACTTGTCTAGATCCACAGTGAGGGGCTGGGGACGTGGCTCAGAGGTAGAGCACTTGTCTAGATCCACAGTGAGGGGCTGGGGACGTGGCTCAGAGGTAGAGCACTTGTCTAGATCCACAGTGAGGGGCTGGGGGCGTGGCTCAGAGGTAGAGCACTTGTCTAGATCCACAGTGAGGGGCTGGGGGCGTGGCTCAGAGGTAGAGCACTTGTCTAGATCCACAGTGAGGGGCTGGGGGCGTGGCTCAGAGGTAGAGCACTTGTCTAGAGTCCACAGTGAGGGGCTGGGGGCGTGGCTCAGAGGTAGAGCCCTTGTCTAGAGTCCACAGTGAGGGGCTGGGGGTGTGGCTCAGAGGTAGAGCACATGTCTAGAACCCATAGTGAGGGGCTGGGAACATGGCTCTGCTGTAGAACTCTTCCCTGGCATACCAAAGGCCCTGAGTTACTTTCCCAACACTGGGAAATAAAGAGCAGCCCTTCTCTCAATGGTCTCTACACCCAACACTAGTAAATTGTAGTTCTGTAATTTTATCTGCTACTCTGTGTGAGTATGTTCACACTTCTCTATCTCACCAGTATCTTCTGTTGCTGTTTGAAGTAGTATCCAAATACTTCTGATTACTGCTGTTTGTTAATGTGTTTCTCTTTAAAAAAATTTTTTTTGTTTATTTATTTATTTGAGAGAGACAGAGAGAGAGAGAGAGAGAGAGAGAGAGAGAGAGAATGGGCACGCCAGGTCCTCCGGCCACTGCAAACGAATTCCAGACACGTGCGCCCCCTTGTGCATCTGGCTAATGTGGGTCCTGGGGAATCGAGCCTCGAACCAGAGTCCTTAGGCCTCACAGGCAAGCACTTAACCGCTAAGCCATCTCTCCAGCCCTCTTTTTTAATTTTAATTACTTGAGAGTGACACGGGCGGGGGGGGGAGGGAGGGAGAGAGAGAGAGAGGGAGGGGAGGGAGAATGGGCACGCCAGGGCCTCCAGCCACTGCAGACTCCAGATGCAGGCACCACTTTGTGCATCTGGCTTACGTTAGTCCTTGGGTATGGAGCCTCAATCCTGGGTCCTTAGGTTTCACAGGCAAGCGCTTAACTGCTAAGCCATCTCTGCAGCCCAATGTGTTTTTAAGTAGCTTTTGTTTTCAAGGTGGGGTTTCACTGTAGCTCAGGGTCTCCTGGAATTCACTATGTAGTCTCAGGGTGGCCTCGAACTCACAGCAGTCCTCTTACCTCTGCCTCCCAAGTGCTGGGATTAATGGTGTGAGCCACCACACCCGGCTTGTTTTTTCCACTGACTCAATATACTGTACTTTGCGTAAGTATTCAGTGGACATTGGTAATTTTCAGTTTGGTTATCTCATACACATGCATGCGTGCACACACGTCCACACACACTGCTTCAGAAGCTTGCATCTGGGTGTATCCAGCCCTCTGCTAGGCTGTACGAGATAATACCAACCCAACCATTCAAAGGGGTCATCTCATTTTGGGGTATCTCTTTGAGATTTGTTTTTTATGTTTGTTTGTTTGTTTTTCGATGTAGGGTCTCACTCTAGTCCAGGCTGACCTGGAAGTCACTGTGTAGTCTCGGTGTGGCCTTGAACTCAAAGTGATCCTCTTACCTCTGCCTCCCGAGTGCTGAGATTAAAGGCGTGCGCCACCATGCCCAGCTCTTTGTATGTTTTTTAGAGATAGTATCTCTCATCCAGGCTGACCTGGAATTCACTTTGTAGTCCCAGGTTGCCCTTGAACCCACATAGATCCTCCTGCCTCTGCCTGTAAAGTGCTGGGGTGAAGGTGTGTGCCACCAAGCCTAGTTCTCTTTGAGATTCTTTTTTGAGGTAGGATCTCACTCTAGCCCACACTCACTAGGACTTAAACTCACAGTGATCCTCCTACCTCTGCCTTCCAAGTGCTGGGTTTAAAGATGTGTGCCACCACACCTTGCGTCTTTTTTAAAAATTAATTTATTTATTTGAGAGCAACAGACACAGAAGAAAGACAGACAGAGGGAGAGAGAGAGAATGGGCGCGCCAGGGCTTCCAGCCTCTGCAAACAAACTCCAGACGTGTGCGCCCCCTGGTGCATCTGGCTAACGTGGACCTGGGGAACCAAGCCTCGAACTGGGGTCCTTAGGCTTCACAGGCAAGCGCTTAACCGCTAAGCCTCTCCAGCCCACCTTGTGTCTGTTTGAGATTACAAAATTATTATTTATTAAAGGGGGGGGGAAATGGTTGTGCCAGGGCCTTCAGCCACTACAGATAAACTCCAGACCCATCTATTACTTTGTACATCTGGCTTTATATGGATACTGAGGAATTGAACCCCAGCAGTCAGATTGCAAGTAAGTGCCTTTAACTACTGAGCTCTCTCTCCAGCCCTCTTTGAGATTTTGTAAAAAATATTTATTTATATGAGGAAAGAGGAAGAGGGAGGGAGGGAGGAAGACAGACAGAGAGACAGAGACAGAGAGAGACAGAGAGAGAGAGAGAGAGAGAGACAGAGAGAGACAGAGAGAGAGAGAGAGAGAGAGAATGGGCATGCCAGGACCTCCAGTCACTCAGATGAAATCCAGATGCATACATCCCCTTGTGCATTTGGCTTATGTGGGACCTAGAGAATAGAGCTGGAATCCTTTGGCTGTGCAGGCAAATGCTTTAACCGCTAAGCTACTACTGAGCTCTCTCTCCAGCCCTGAGATCTTTCTTTCTTTCTTTTTTTTTTTTTTTTTTTTGTTTTTTTAAAAAGAGATACACTCAAGATGACTTAAAAATTTTATTTGTTTATATGTTTGTTTATTTGAGAGAGGGAGGGAAGGGAGGGGGAGAGAAAGAGAGAGAGGGAGAACGAATGCACACCAGGGCCTCCAGCTGTTGCAAACAAACTCCAGATGCATGTGCCTCCTTGTGCATCTTGCTCACATGGGTCCTGGGGAATCGAACCATGGTCCTTTGACTTTGCAGGCAAGCAGCTCAACTGCTAAGCCATCTCTTCAGCCCTGAGTAGTGTCTTTTGATGAACAGAGGTTCTTTTCTCGTGTGGGTTAACTTCTACTTTTCAGGAGACTTGTTTATGTTCAGCTCGTGTTTTCATCAGCACTCCAACCTTTGAACAGAGCATATCTCTGGGTTTATTTGATGAGTAAATAATGTTCCATTTTTTATTTTTATTTTTATTGTTTCGTTTTTCAAGGTAGGGTCTCACTGTAGTCCAGGCTGACCTGGGATTCACTATGTAGTCTCAGGGTGGCCTCGAACTCACAGTGATCCTCTTACCTCTGCCTCTTGAGTGCTGGGATTAAAGGTGTGCACCACCACGCCCAGCTCTTTATTTTTATTTATTTATTTATTTGAGAACAGCAGAAAGAGAGAGAGGGGGCCACTGCAAACAAACTCCAGATACATGCGCCCCCTTGTGCGTGTGGCTTACATGGGTTCTGGGGAATCGAGCCTTGAACTGGGGTCCTTAGGCTTCACAGGCAAGTGGTTAACCACTAAGCCATGTCTCCAGCCCCCACGTTACATTGTTTGTGCATATGTGGCCTGTGTATGCGTGTTTGTATGTATGTGGGAGCACATGACCTGTGGAGGGCAGAGGGCAGCGCTGAGCATCTTCCTCAGTAGTTCGCCACCTTTTATTATCATCGTGTTTCCTGAGACAGGACCTCCCACTGAAACTGGAGTTCACAAGTCTGGTCATTCTTTTGTGTTTACTTGCCCAGTGCTGGGGTTTCAGGTGCGCTCCCCCACGCCCGGCTTCTGCGTGACTGTTGGGGTCCGAACTCTGGTCCTCATAGTGCACAGCAAGCGCTTCACCACTGAGCTGCCTCCCCAGCCCCTGGTCCCATTAAACACTATTTATTTACTTTTGTTTATTTGAGAGAGAGAGAAATGGGTGCACTCGGCCCTCTAGCCACTCCAAGTGTACCCCACATGCACACCCCACCTCATGCCTCCAGTGCACGTGAGTTCTGGAGAATAGAACCTGGGTCCTTCGGCTTTGCAGGCAAGCGCCTTAACTGCTAAGCCATCTCTCCAGCCTTTATTCCGGTTTTTATTAGTTTTCTCCTCCTAATCTTTAGAGACTTTTAAAAATTTTTATTTATTTGTGGGGGCATGGGAGAGAGGGAGGAAGGGAGCGAATGGACACACCAGGGCCTCTAGCTGCTGCAAAAGAACTCCAGATGGATGTGCCACCTTGTGCATCTTGCATACATGGGTACTGGTGAATTGAACCTGGGTCCTTAGGCTTCACAGGCAAACTCCTTAACCACTAAGCCATGTTTCCAGCCTGGGGCTTAAAAAAACAATTTTTTTTCTTTGGTCTTTCGAGGTAGGGTCTCACTCTAGCCCAGGCTGACCTGGAATTTACTACATAGTCTCAGGCTGGCCTCAAACTCACAGTGAAACCTCCTACCTCTGCCTCTCAATTGCTAGGATTAAAGACATGCACCACCATGCTTGGCTCTTAAAAGTATTTCTTTATTTGCAAGCAAAGAGAGAGAGAAGTGAGACAGACAGACAGAACAGGTGTGGCAGGGCCTCCAGCCACTGCAAATGAACTCCAGACACAGGCGTACCCCTTTGTGCATCTTGCGCTTATGTGGGCACTGGGGAATCGAACCTGGGTCATTAGGCTTTACAGGCAAGCGCCTTAACAACTGAGCTATCTCTACAGCTCCCTTTTTGATTTTATAACTATCTTTTTCTGGTGGTGACAAATAGTAGTTTTCAGGGATAGTAACAAAATAATCAGTTTGTTTTACTGTAAATAATAACCAATTTAATTTTTTTATGAGAGAGAATTGGTGCACCAGGGTCTCCAGCCTTTGCAATTGAACTCTAGACATGTGTGCCACCTTACGGGCATGTGCACAACCTTGCGCCTGGCTTATGCGAGACCTGAGAGTTGAACTTGGGTCCTTAGGCTTTGCAGGCAAGCGCCTTAACCACTAAATCATATCTACAGCCCCAATGTGATTATTATAAGAGTTGGGAATAAAGGTGACGATGTCTGTGCAGACCACTTTAGTCCTCAGGCAGTGCCCCCTTGCTGCCACACTGTGTAGTCACACCACACGGTGCTCCAACACTGTACCAACTCTGATATCGAGTGAGTTCTTTTTATGCCAGTTTTCTTCTAGCTAGCCAAGCTTGCCCATAGTCCCAGCTATGTGGGAAGCTGAGACAGGAGGGCCACTGGAAGCAGGAGGTAAACACTAGCCCAGGAAACACAGTGAGTCTCTGCCTCTACAGAAAATATTTTTATAATTTCTGATTCCAGATTCAGAGCTAGAAAATGTGGTTTTGTTCAGAGACGCCTCAGTTTACCTCTGTGTTCCTCCCTTCTCATTTTATTCATTCATTTATTTTTATTTTTCTTGAGGTAGGGGCTCACTCTACCTCAGGTTGACCTGGAACTCACTCTGTAGTGCCAGGCTGGCCTTGAACTCAGTGATCCTCCTACCTTTGTCTCCCAAATGCTGGAATTAAAGGCATGTGCCACCACGCCTGTCAGTCATTACATATGTAATTTTTATTTTTTTCGAGATAGGATCTTGCTGTAGCCCAGGCTGACCTGGAATTCACTATGTCGTCTCAGGTTGGCCTCAAACTCACAGTGATCCTCCTACCTGTTCTTCCCGAGGGCTGGGATTAAAGGCCTGTGTATGTATGTATTTTAATGCATACACATATTGTAGTTGCTTACTTTTACAAAAGGGACTTCCTTAATATATTGTTCTGTGCCATTTAGTGTTTATTTGAGAGAGAGAGAGAGAATGTGCGCCCCAGGGCCCCTAGCCCCTGCAGACAAACTCCAGATGCATGCACCACTTTATTTTTTATTTTTATTTTATTTTATTTTTTTTTCAGAAGCAACTTATGGTTTATTTCTTGCTGTCAGTTTTGAAGGGACGTCTCATCATGGTGGGGCAAGCATGGCAGAGGCAGCCAGCCAGGCATCACACACTTCAAGGAGACACAGTCCATTATGAATGGTCAGGCCATCACATCACAGGTAGTTGGAAAGCAGACAGTGCGAGTCAAATGTGGCAAGTGAGGCTGGGCTGTAACACTCCAAGGCCTGCCCCCAGTAAGGCTCTGTCCCCCAAAGACTCCACAATTTTCCCATGCAGCACCATCAAATGGGGATCAAGTATTCAAATGTGAGGCCATGGGGGGACATTTTACATTCAAACCACTAAAATGCCTTCCAATGAAAACCTCAGAATGTTGGAGATTCCAGATCCATGGGATATCTGCCAAGGAAAGCTACAGGCTGCACAGCCAGATGGCTGGAGCTACCCAGACCACTGGGACCCAAATGATTCCAACACAAGCCCCAAATGCCAGATATGGAGCTGTAAGATTTGCTGTGGCATGCACCACTTTATCCATCTGCCCGACCTGGGTATTGGGTCCTTGGGCTTTGCAGGCAAGCGTCTTAACCGCTAAGCCGTCTCTGCAGCCTGTTCTGTGCCGTTTAAACCTCTGTCTCCTAGTGTCCTGCAGACGGCAGAGCGTCCACCACCGTCTTTCAGGACTGCGTGGGTCTCCTCTGAGTGCACAACCACAACAGAAATTCGCCTCCTTTTGTTAAGGGACACTTAGGTTTCCTTCTTAAAAAGCTTCATGTTGTTTCCTTTTTAAAACATATTTATCAGGCTGGAGAGATGGCTTAGCAGCTAAGTGCTTGCCTGTCAAGCCTAAGGACCCCGGTTTGAGGCTCGATTCCCCAGGACCCTCGATAGCCAGATTCGCGTCTGGAGGCCCTTTGCAGTGGCTGGAGGCCTTGGTGTGCCCATTCTCTATCTATCTGCCTCTTTCTCTCTCTGTCACTCTCAAATAAATAAATACAAAAACAAACAAACAAAAACATATTTATTTGAGAAAGAGGGGGGTCGAGAGAGAATGGACACAGCAGGGCCTCCAGCCACTGCAGACGAACTCCAGATGCATGGACCCCCTGTGCATCCGGTTTACATGGGCCCTGGAGGATCGAACTGGGATCCATTGGCTTTGCAGGCAAACACCTTAACCGCTAAGCCATTTCTCCAGTCCTTCATGTTATTTTCTTCAGGGTCTTGTTGAGCGCAGTTTCTAGTAAAAGGAGACCCTGAGATCTGGCTGGGAAGGGTGGGTGAGGAGGAGAGCACCAGGATCAGGCCTGGCTTTCATGGGGTGCTCAGACCAATGACCTCTTTTAGAATCAGAAGATACGAGACTCTGTTCCCATTCCTTATCTCCTACCTGGAAAAACGCGTCTTTGCTGTGGGATGGGTGAAGGCTGTGTGTGTGTGTGGCCATGTCTTTGTGGTGGGATGGGTGAAGGTACTGTATTGTGTATGTATTTCCATGTTATCACTGTAGGATGGATGAAGGTTGTGTGTGTGTGTGGCCAGCCTTTGCGTTGGGATGGATGAAGGTAGTGTGTGTGTGTGTGTGTGTGTGTGTGGTCAGTCTGCGGTGGGATGGTGAAGGTAGTGAGTGTGTGGTCAGTGGGCGGTGGATGGTGAAGGTAGTGAGTGTGGTCAGTGGGCGGTGGATGGTGAAGGTAGTGAGTGTGTGGTCAGTGGGCGGTGGATGATGAGGGTAGTGAGTGTGTGGTCAGTGTGCAGTGGGATGGTGACGGTAGTGAGTGTGTGGTCAGTGGACGGTGGATGGTGAAGGTAGGGAGTGTGTGGTCAGTGTGCGGTGGATGGTGAAGGTAGGGAGTGTGTGGTCAGTGTGCGGTGGATGGTGAAGGTAGGGAGTGTGTGGTCAGTGTGCGGTGGATGGTGAAGGTAGGGAGTGTGTGGTCAGTGTGCGGTGGATGGTGAAGGTAGGGAGTGTGTGGTCAGTGTGCGGTGGATGGTGAGGGTAGTGAGTGTGTGGTCAGTGTGCGGTGGATGGTGAAGGTAGTGAGTGTGTGGTCAGTGGGCGGTGGATGATGAGGGTAGTGAGTGTGTGGTCAGTGTGCGGTGGATGGTGAAGGTAGGGAGTGTGTGGTCAGTGTGCGGTGGGATGGTGACGGTAGTGAGTGTGTGGTCAGTGGGCGGTGGATGATGAGGGTAGTGAGTGTGTGGTCAGTGTGCGGTGGGATGGTGAAGGTAGGGAGTGTGGTCAGTGGGCGGTGGATGGTGACGGTAGTGAGTGTGTGGTCAGTGGACGGTGGATGGTGAAGGTAGTGAGTGTGTGGTCAGTGGGCGGTGGATGATGAGGGTAGTGAGTGTGTGGTCAGTGTGCGGTGGGATGGTGAAGGTAGGGAGTGTGGTCAGTGGGCGGTGGATGGTGACGGTAGTGAGTGTGTGGTCAGTGGACGGTGGATGGTGAAGGTAGGGAGTGTGTGGTCAGTGTGCGGTGGATGGTGAAGGTAGGGAGTGTGTGGTCAGTGTGCGGTGGATGGGTGAAGGCAGTATGGGGTCTGGGCAAGCTCCCCCACCCCGTGAGGAGCGGGAGGGTGGACCGAGCCGCTGTCCCCTCCGCCCGCAGGGTGTCCCGCCTGGCGGCGGAGAAGCGCGAGCTTGAGGCGCAGCTGGGCCGCTCGCGGGAGGAGGCGCTGGCCGGCAGGGCGGCGCGCCAGGAGGCCGAGGCGCTGCGCGGGCTGGTGCGGAGCTTGGAGCTGGAGCTGCGGCAGGAGCGCGGCCTGGGCTCGCGAGGGGTGGCCCGCCGCGGCCAGGACTGCCGCCGCCTGGCCAAGGAGGTGAGGCGGGCGGCGGCGGGGCGGCGGGGGGGTGGTGTCGGGGGGTGGGTGTCGGGTCCCCGGCGGGGCTGGACCCTGCGGCCTTCTGCCCGCAGCTCGAGGAGGCGAAGGCGTCGGAGCGCAGCCTACGCGCGCGGCTGAAGACGCTGAGCGGCGAGCTGGCGCTGTGCAAGCGGGGGTGAGGCCGCTGGGCCGGAGGGGCGTCTGCAGCGGGCCGGGCAGGGAGCTGGGCGGGGCTCGGGGTCTGGCCTGGGGCGCAGCCGGGGAAAGGGGGGTCTGCGGGCTGCTGTCCGCCGGCCTTGCCTGGCCTGGGTGGAGGGACATTGGGAAGGGCTCTCGCGGAGCTGTGTCCGGCGCAGGTGTCAGTGGGCAGGGCGTGACGAACGGGGTTTGGAGTGGGGAGCTGGACTCGGGGAGCGGCGGCGCATTGGGAAGGGAATATGTGGGAGTTGGGGGTGGGCTTGAGGGTTCAGAGCAGCGCAGTTGGCACCAACACTGGGGTTTTCCTGGCCAGTAGGAAACTAACAGCGGGTCCTGTGCCCACAGGAGACGGGCGCTGCCAATGGGCCCGGCCCCGGCCCGGGAAGACCGGGCTTCGTCGTCCCGCGAGCGCTCCACGTCTCGTGGCCGCGGTGCCACCCGATCCTCGTCGCGGGAGAGCGGCCGTGGGGTCCGGGGCCGAGGCCGACCCGCCCGTCCGTCACCCTCGCCCTCAGGTCTGTGCCCTTCTGCCCTGCCTTGGATGCGGAACAAGCTCGCCTGGGAGGCCGGGTGGTGACCCCAGCCTCCTCCCCACACTGTCCTAGGTGGCCGCGCACCCCGTTTCGATCCTACAGCCTTTGTGAAAGCCAAGGAGAAGAAGCAGAGAGAGATCAGGGTGAAGTCAGTGCCTCTCCCCTGCCCTCACCCCTGCTGGGTACCTGGTCCCTCTCCGTGCCAGCCTGTCTCCCTGTCACTTGACCCCAATCTGGTTTCTTCCCTTCAGGCCTTGTTCCTCCCTCTGCCCATCTCTGCCCCCCCATCCTCCCGCCCATCCCTGGCCCTCCTCCCGCCCCCGCCCCTCACCTGCTGTGCTGGTCTCTCCATCCCCGTGGGCTGTGTCCCCAGTGACCCCCGGTGGCTCACCAGGTCACCACGGGGCGGGCTCCTCCGTTTCCCAGGCAGCAGCAGCAGCGCCACCGGTTGGGCAGTGGAGGAAGCGGGGACGGCCCTTCCGTCTCCTGGTCTCGGCAGACCCGGCCTCCAGCCGCTGTGACCGGCCGAGGGGACGCCGCGAGCGGCTCCCGGCACCGCAGCTCCTCGGGTAAGCGGGGCGGGCGGGCGGCGCGGGGGGCGGGCGGCGGGCGGCGGCGCTCACTCGCCGTCTCCCCCAGTGGACAGCTTCCGCAGCCGCTGCTCGTCGGCCAGCTCCTGCAGCGAGTTCGAGGACTTCTCCGAGTCGCTGTCCAGAGGGTAAACGTGGACCGCGGGAAGGGCCGTCTCGGAAGGGTGCCGTGGAGACCGGAACCGCCCCTTGGAGGGGCGACTAGAGGACAGAGGCCGAGGGTCTCTACCCGAGCCAGGCCAGTGGGAGGCACAAAGACCCCTCCTGTGCTCTCTCCGCAGCCCCCGCCGTGGCCGCGGGAAGCCGCCCAGCCCCTCGCCCTGGAGCGGGTCCAGCCCGGTGAGTGTCTCCCACGCCTGGAGGAGCCACGGCCAGCTGGGCGGCGATTCTGTCCGGGGGGCAGGTTCGAGTCTGCAGTGACTCCGGGAGGGAGGCGGGCGTCCCAGGCCACAGGTCTGTGCCCAGGCAGGAACGCGGGCGGGGGGGGCAGTTTGCGGTTGAAGGCTGACCCCTCGAATTACCAGCTCTTCAGAACCGGCCCCCACCCCGCCCGTCCTACCGCAGGGGCGAGCAGCCCATTCACTCTGACCTGCCAGGGCTCTTCACTCCAGCACCCCTCTTTTAACCCCCCAGAAATCCACTCCCCAGGAACGCCCCAGTCATCAGAGGCGCCTGGCCAGTTCTGGAGGCTGGGTCCCTATGAAAGGTGAGTTTGGGGTCCTCCCCGGTTGATAGCGAATTGGCTGGGGGCTCCTTCCGCTTCTGCCTCCTCACCGCCCCCCCTCGCCTCCCCCTGGCTCCCAGAGTGCAGCTCCGACTACCGGGGCGCCGACATGGCCGACATAGACGCCCGCCTGAAGGCCTTGCAGGAGTACATGAACCGGCTGGACACGCAGTCGTGACCTCGGAGAGGTGGCACCTCCACTTGTGGGTGTGGTGGGGGCAGGTCCCCACCCATGCCCAGCTCCTCGGGCTCCTGAGGTCCCTCAGGTGTATGCATTTTGTAAATAAACATGTTTATTCTTGGGACCCTCAGCTTATGACTGAAGAGTGGGGGTGAAGGGGAGAAACGAGATGGGACATAATTAGGACCGGTGGCATTTCTGGCTGAGGTGGTCCTGGGAAAACTCCCACATGCCAGTGGGAGGGGGAGGGGCACTGAGGGAGCTGTGGGGTACGGAATGCATGTCTCGCAGCATGGCCCATTGCCCGGGAGGACCCCTGAGCTACTGTGGGTGACATCCGGCCAGCGTGGTGCTGATTCCGGGGCTCTGACCTGAGACCTCTGGGTTCTGAGCTGTGATGTTGCCCCTGAGCTGGGACCTCTGGGGTCTTGGTTCAGGGTCAGGGCCTCTGGGTTATTCCCAGCAGCAAGGATGGAGGCCAGGAGGAGTGGGCGCTGGGGTCCTGTGGGGGAGGGGAGCTAAGGGTGGGCAGTAGTTAGGGCTGCATCTTTATTGGAGGACCGGGTAGCAGGAGGGAGGACGGTTGGGGCGGAGGCGGAGGCGGGAACCATTTCTGGAGCCAGATCGCGGCGTTGCCGAGCCTCACTCGCGGTAGTGCGGCCAACTCTGAATGGCTTCGTAGAGCTGGTCTCCTGGGGAGAGCGTCTGCTGCACGTCGCGGTGTCCCTTCACCTCATACTTGGGTCTCAGGAACCCCCGAGCCACGCCACAGTCCAGCAGGTTCAAGGCAGCCTGGAGGGCGCGTTTTGGAGGCACCCTCTCTGTGGGAGGGGGCACACACAGAAGTTAGACTGGGGCCTCCCCAGAGGGCACAGCTAGTGAGGTAGGGTGGCGGGTAAACAGAGCTTCTAGCAGGTCTTAACCATCCTGTGTCCCAGTTCCCTGGACATTTGTGGTGAGAAAGTCAGGGTTCCTGATTCCGTAGGCCGTGTGGGAGGTGAAGCTGGAAGGGCGCCCGGCAAGGGGAAGCCTTCAGCCAGAGCTGGTTGTCTGAATTGCCTGGCCCTGGCCCTGGCCCTCCTACCTCCATTAATGAGGTGACATCTAGATGGCGCTTCCTGTGTGTCAAAGAGCACTTTTTGAGACAGGTGCTCACTATGGAGCTGAAGTTGGCCTTGAACTCACTATGTGGTCCAGCCTGGGTTTGAACTCAGGGTTCTCTTGCCTCCACCTGCTGAGTGCTGAGATTACAGCTGGCACCATCCTGCCTTTCTTTTGTTTGTTATTTTGGTTTTCTTTTTTCAAGGTAGAGTTTCAATCTAGCCCAGGCTGATCTGCAATTCACTATGTAGTTCAGGCCAGCCTCAAATTCACAGCAATCCTCCAACCTCTGCCTCCAAAGTGCAGGAATTAAAGGCGTGTGTCACCAAGCTGGGCTTTTTTTTTTTTTTTTTTTTTTTTTGTGGTAGGGTCTCACTCCAGCGTAGGCTGACCTGGAATTCACTATGTAGTCTCATGGTGGTCTCAAACTCACGGCAATCCACCTACCTTTGCCTCTGGAGTGCTGGAATTACACCATACCTGACTTTTAAAACAGATTTTTTGTTATTTTAGAGTGCGTGAGAGATGGGGGGGGGCGTGGCCTGCCAGGGCCTCAGCCACTACAGTTGAACTCCAGATGCTCCTAGTGGGCATGTGGGCATGTAAGACCATGCGTTTGGCTTATGTGGGGTCAAACATGGGTCCTTAGGCTTCTCAGGCAAGTGCCTTAAAAACAAAGACTCTGGCTTGCTTTTTTTTTTTTTTTTTTTCTATTTTGAGGTGGGGTCTTGCTCTAGCTGACCTGGAATTCACTATGTAATCTCAGGGTGGCCTTGAACTCATGGTGATCCTCCTACCTCTGCCTCCCCAGTGCTGGGATTAAAGGCGTGTGTCACCGTGCCCGGGTTTTTTGTTTGTTTTGTTTTCGAGTTGGGCTCTTACTCTAGCACAGGCTGCTGTGGGATTTACTCTGTAGTTCCAGGCTGGCCTTGAACTCAGGACGATCCTCCTGCCTGTGCCTCCCACGTCTTTTTTTTATTTTTTTTTCCTTTTAAGCAGGGTCTCAACTCTAGCTCAGGCCGTCCTCACTTTGTAGCCCAACCTGGCCTCGAACTCTTGGTGATCGTCCTGTTTTAGCCTTCCAAGAGTACTGGGATTAAAGGCATGCGCCACCACACCCAGCAGATATACTATAGATCAACTGGAGATCGAACACTGCTTCCCTCCCATCAGCTCCTGGACATTCAGCACTCACCCATGTAGTTGCCCATGAAGGTGATGCCAATAGATATGGGGTTCCAGGTGGGACCTGTGTGGGCACCCTTGATGTTCCAGCCACGACCTTCATACACATTCCCGTCCTCTCCAATCAGGAAGCTGTTTGGAGGGGGCAGGGTTTGATGAGAACAGGTGGTCTTCCCAGTGAGGACCCCTTCCCCCAAAACTCACCAGTGCTCCTTTCCTGCCATTGCAGGTAGAGTTTCCCCCACATCTCTTCTTCCTTCATTCCCCACAATTCATAACTTGATGGTGGCCATTTACTGTCCCTGGCACGTTCCTAGCACACCTCTGTGCCTACCTTTTTCTCCTTTTTCTGGCAGCAGGAGAGCCACTGCCACCCCTGTCTTACACAAAATCAGAGGGGGTGGAGTCAGTCCCCAAGGTTGCACAGCAGTCCCACCCCTGGTTCCCTTCTGTCTCCCTCCCTCCCTTCCTCTCTCCCTCTCTCTCATGTGCTCCCACAAACAGTCGTCCTCCCCAGTGCTGAGATGCAGACAGTCCAGTCCCCAGAGCCCCCTCCCTGGCCCTCAGAAGTCCGCCCTTGCTCCTCTGCCTCTGGCCCATGGAGGCCTCTCAGGATCCAGGACTCGAGGATGTGAGTGAGTTCCTTCCATCCACTTCACTCCAACAGGTTTTTGACTGAATGCATCTCCCTGGGCACCTTGGAGTTACACTGGGGTGGGGTGGGGTGGGGTGGGGATCTCACCCCCTGCCCCCCCCATGACACACAGAATCCTGGAACTTCTTTTTTTGTTGTTGTTCATTATTTATTTATTTATTTGAGAGCGACAGACATAGAGAGAAAGACAGAGGGAGAGAGAGAGAGAATGGGCGCGCCAGGGCTTCCAGCCACTGCAAACGAACTCCAGACGCGTGCGCCCCCTTGTGCATCTGGCTAACGTGGGACCTGGGGAACTGAGCCTCGAACCGGGGTCCTTAGGCTTCACAGGCAAGCACTTAACTGCTAAGCCATCTCTCCAGCCCAAGAATCCTGGAACTTCTTAAGCCAGCTCACTGCCCGCCTTGAGGCCTGGCAGTTGTTTGGGGAAGAAGCATCAAGCAGGTGACTTTCCTGCCACATTCCTGGCAGCTGGCCCAGGGCAGGGGGGGAGGGGCTTCCTGTGTTTTTCACCTTGCAGGCATCTAAACCTTGGCCACCCTGGGCAGGTGGGGACAGTCAACAGCTCAAAGGACAGGCAAGGAAACTGAGGCTTGGAGCAAAAATAAGAAGGGCACACCCAGAATATTTGACCCTGAACCCCACAGTATGAGAGCAAACAGGTCTGCTACTTCCTAAGGCCATTTAGAGCAGACGCTGTGGGCCTGGGCTCTGGTAGTACTGCTTAGGACTGGAGCTCCTGACCCCTTGCATCTGACCTTGAAGTTGGAGCCTTTGAGTAATAAGATCTTGAGCAGGAAGGGCCAGGGACATCCTTGAGGTTTCTGTCAGTGGGGATTGACAGTACAGACTGGCGAGGCCTAGGGCCTCCATTTCCAGTAAATTGTGCAGGTTGCTTACCTTGGCCCGGAGAACACACAGAGCTCCTATGTCCCCACTGTCTTTGAACAGAGGCCCGTGTGAGGGACTCTGTGACTCTGAACAAGGGACCTGTCCTGCCCTCATTCCCTGTGGTTAGTTCACTGCAGCCAGAGGGTGAGTCTCCCAAGAACCCGAGCCAGCCTGTGCCCTCACAGCCTAGAACCTTCTGTGGGTCCCATCTTACCACGAGGTACTCCCGGCTGGCCCTGCGGTCATTCACACTGCTGCCCCAGTTCTGTCCAGCGGCCTCCACCTGTCAGACTTGCTCCTAGCATTCGTCCTGTGGGGTCTCCTACTGCAGTTCCCCCCCCCCCCCAGAGTCACCTCAAAGTCACAGCCTCTGGGAGGCCTTCCCTCACCTTAAGGGCCTGACTTCTGAGGGTTACCCTCAATCACCTGCAACCCCACCCCCAACCCCGCTCCTGTTAAGACAGGGTTTTTTTGGTTTTGGTTTTTTTGGTTTTGGGGTTTTTTGTTGTTGTTGTTGTTGCTGTTTTTTTTGTTTTTGTTTTTCCGGGTAGGGTCTTACTCCAGCCCAGGCTGACCTGGAATTCACTATGGAGTCTCAGGGTGGCCTCGAACTCACGGCAATCCTCCTACCTCTGCTTCCCAAGTGCTGGAATTAAAGGCGTACACCACAACGCCTGGCAAGACGTTTTTTGTTTTGTTTTGTTTTTTAAAGATTTTGATTTTTAAAGATTTACTTACCAGAAAGAGGAGGGGGGAAAGGAGAGGATGGGTATGCCAGGGTCTCCAGCCACTGCAAGCGAACTCCAGACGCATGTGCCACTATGTGCATCTGGTTTATGTGGGACATGGAGAATTGAACCTGGCTCCTTAGGCTTTGCAGGCCTTAACCACTAAGCCATCTCTCCAGCCATTTAAGACAGGGTTTTGCTCTAAGCTCAGCCTGGCCTCAGCCTGTAACCTCTGTTGGGGTTACACAGGTGAGCCAGTATGCATGACTCCATCCTGCCTCCGTCATCCATCTAAACTCCCCTCCATATCTGCCTCTGCCGCTGCTTGCTGCTGGTCTTTGAGCACATAGGGCTGGAGTGGCAGTTTCCAGCAGTGTCCCCAGTCCTGGCACCTAGTAGGTGCCTGGTGGCAATGGCAATGACCCATGCATTTTTGGGGGGGGGTTCCTATGCCATGCTAGGCAGTATCATAGATCTGAACGGTGTGTGTGTGTGGGGGGCGGTTATAATCCCATCGCCCTGTGCCGAGGAGGAGTGGACAGGACCCGTCCATGCTGTCTCGGGCAGCAGTGCACCCGTTGCTCAAGATGGTGACATGGGGACCTGGAGGTGGGCTCAGTCAAGTCTGGCTCCATCCTCCTGACAAGGCAACCCCCTAAAGCCTGTTACCCTAAGAAAAGACCCAATCTAAGGAGGTGGAGGATGTTCCCCACCCCACCAGGAGAGTTAGGACGAGCCGCAGGGGACTGGAGGGATGGCTTAGCAGTTAAGGCGTTTGTCTGCAAGGGCAATGGACCTAGGTTCGATTCCCACGTAAGCCAGATGCACAAGGGGGCGCATGCATTCGTTTGCAGTGGCTGGAGCCCTGGCACGCCCATTCTCTTTTTCCCTCTTTCTCTCTGTCAAATAAATAATAAAAAAGAATACCTTCATTTCCCCCCCCCAAGAAAACGAGCCGCCCCCCGCCCCGCCCCCCCCCCCACTCACTTGTAGCCCACGTCGCACCAGCCCAGCGTCTGCTGGTGGTAGTGCTGCACGATGCGGGCCTGCTGCTGGCAGGAGGCCGGGCTGTGGCAGGGGCTGCCCGCCGTGTGCGAGACCACCACGTAGCGGAGCGGGTGCTGGAGGCGCTGCGAGCACCCGGGCGCCCGCGCCTGCCACGCGCTGCGGGCCACGACGGGGCTGCAGCACGCGCCCAGCCCGAGCAGGGCCAGAAGCGCGCCGGCCGCCACGGCCAAGGAGGTGGACATGCCGGGTGGGGGTGCGCCGCGCCCCACCCCGGGCCTGGGGACTTTTCTCTGCGGGGACCGGAGGGACGGAGGGGCCCTCGGGTTTGCTTCAGCCCCGGGCCCGGCTTCCTGCTGCCTCCTCTGCAGGGCAAAGGCGGGAACAGGGCGTGGTGCGGGTTGTGGTTGGAGCTTGGGTTAGGCGGGGAGCCGAGGTCAGGAAAGGGGCACGCCCGATTCTTGCCAACCTTTCTCTCCTCTCAGTGGGACACGGTGTCATCTTCCAGGAAGTTGCACAGGAGGGAGAGGCCCCGGTCTTAGCACATATCCTCCTTCCCTTAGTCTCAGGAAGAGTCCTTTATGGGGGAATATATATACATAAACACACACACACACACACACACACGCACGTGTAAATTTTGAAGCAGAGAGAGAATGGGCGTGCCAAGACCTCCAGCCACAGCAAACGAACTCCAGATGCATGCGCCCCCTTGTACATCTGGCTAACGTGGGTCCTGGAACATCGAACCTTGATCCCTTGGTTTTGCAGGCAAACATCTTAACTTCTAAGCCATCTCTCCAGCCCGTGTTTACAAACCTTTTTTTTTTTTTTTTTTTTTTTTTTGAGGTAGGGTCTTACTTTAGCCCGGGTTCACCTGGAATTCACTCTGTAATCTCAGGCTGGCCTCAAACTCACAGCGATCCTCCTAGCTCTGCCTCCTAAGCCCTGAGATTAAAGGCGTGTGCCACCACGCCCACCTACAAAACTTTTAACAGGACAGTCTTGATAGTTTTTTTGTACCTGCAAATGAACATTTATGAGTTCAACAACCGTTTCATTGTATGTTTACCCATTAATCTTACGGGCAGATTTAACTAATTTACTGATAGCTAAGGATGTCTCTTACCATTTCAAAACACCAGTATTTCAGCTTGCTTGTGGAAGCACGGTTACCTCCATGTTCACTTTCTTGAATGCTAGTGATGATGCGTGTCTAGGTGACTGCAGCTGACACACTCGGGAAGGAAGTCTTGGCATTGCTGTAGCATTTAATTCAGATGTAAAATTGTAACATATCCCCTCAGAACATACTGCGGACTTATTTGGTACTAATTCACTGTAGGTAGGCACCTCATATAAGATAAATAAAAACAGACAAAGTCACTGCCTTTGAAAAAGAAAAAGACACTGGGCATGGTGGCACACATCTGTAATCCCAGCACTTGAGAGACAGAGGTAGGAGAATTGCTGTGAGTTCAAGGCCACCCTGAGAATACATAGTGAATTCCAGGTCAGCCTGGTCTAGAGTGAGACCCTACCTTGAAAAGGAAAAAAAAAAAAAAGACAGGAAAGGGCACTTTGTCAGCAAGGAAGGCAGAATATATTGCACAGCTGCAAAGATGTCGCAGCCTAATTCTTAAAACGCAGCCAGACAGCGTGATGTAGGCCTGTAAACCTGCCACTTAGGAGGTGGAGGCGGGAGAAGCAAGGAGCTCAAGGGCCATCCTGGGATACATAATGAGTTCTAGGAAGGTGGAGGAGGGTTTGGGGGTGTAGCTTACACTTTGATTAATTACTCCTTCAAAACTGAGTCAGGTTCTGGGTGTGGTGGCTCAGCCGGGCACCCTGGGGGACAGCCTGAGGCTGGAGGTCTGTCTGTGCTGGGCTGGAGTGAGGGCTGAGCGCTGCGCACACAGGCTCCTGCGCTGCCTGGGACTCCTGAGTGGGCCACTGACCTGCCCAGTGGTTGCCGCAGCTGTCACCACAGCGTGCAAGAGAGCTGGGCTTCCGCTCCTCCCTCCGTGGGACCGTTTGGTGCCCACTGACCGTATACACCAGAGGCGCCATTGCTGGGGGTACCAGCCTGGTGTCCTTGCCTCTGGCTGTGGGAATTGTCTCAACCTGGACGTTCAACCACTTGAATGAGGAAAAGTTCTGACACTTTAGCAGGTTTATTATTATTAATTTTTATTTATTATGTATATTTATTATTTTATGTTATATATTATTTATATATAAATAATAATGTTTATTATTTGCAAAGAAAGAATGACTGAAGATGGATGGGCATGCCCGGGCCTCCACCTGCTACAAAGGAACTCCAGATAGTTGTGCCACCCTGTGCATCTGGCTTTATGCTGGTACTGGAATCGAACCTGAGTTGTTAGGCTCTGCAGGCAAGCACCTTACTTTGAGCCATCTCTCCAGCCCAGGTATTGACATAATTGTTCTTCTTTCTCTCTCAGCTGCAAGTCCCTGCCACTGGCTGTCGGGTTCTCAGGGCCACCAGAAGCCAGAACTCCACGGGTGTCCTCTGCTTGCTGAGACCAGGGCCACCCCACCGCCCAGTGTGTGTCCTCTGGAAACCTGATGTCACATGACCTGTGCACAGGAGAGCGTGGCAAGCTCAGAGCTCTGAAGACCCAGGGCAGCGGGGACAGGAGGAAGGGGGTCACTGCTGAGGCCTGCGCACCCCTGAGAGCGGATCAAGTTTGAACTCCTCCCCTCATGTCAGACTCCTGGCGGCCCTCAGCCCGGAGGTGCAGCGAGCTGAGCCCCTTGGCATCGGGACCGCTGACCAGCCAGAGCAGCTGGTCTCAGGCAGCAGCAGGCAGCGGCCCAGGAGCTGGGGCCACTGGGCAGGTCAATGGCCACTCAGGAGGCCTGGGCAGTCCGGGAGTCAAGGAGCCAGCCGGGCCCATGTTCAGTGCCTTGCTCAGCCCACACCGGCTGGGTTGCGCCTGGAGCCCTAAGTCCACCAGGCTCCCTGGAGTCACAGTGGGGATAAAGGGACTCCCCAAGAGAGCTTTCCCCTCCCAAGAATGTGCTTAGAAGAGAACATTGTTTTCTTACTCTTCCTTAGTAAATAGTCTGTCACTTAAATGCTGAGTGAACAGGGCCATTCTTCAGTGTAGTCAAGCATTTAGAGACAAATAGCTTCTAAAACTTTAAACGTGAGAAAAATATATACTTTGACAATTATATTCTTAGGGAAAGAGTATACTGTACACATATTCATAATCTATTAAGTGTAATCATGGGCTGATTTAAAGTAAGCACACTTGTGGGAGCTGTAGAGAAGGCTTAGTGGTTAAGGCACTTGCTGGCAGAGCCAGAGGACCGAGGTTCGATCCCCCAGTACCTGGGTAAGCCAGCTACACTAGCCGTCCATTGGCTAGAGGCCCTGGCATGCCCGTTTTCTCTCTGTCTACCTGCCTGTTTCTCTAATAAATAAACCAGACAATAAGCACACTAGTCTAGTAGCAGCTGGCTGATGTCACAATGTGCATTGTGAGGTCCCTGAAAGCTCTATGACATATCTGAGATATCTACTCCCCTCAGTGCTGTTTGGGCCAGTGGGAGACTTGGTGATTCACCAGACGCTCACACGTAGCAGTCAGTGCTAGTTTTCGCGAATACTTGACTATGGGAAATTTTTTCAGTTTTGGAGGTGAGTTCACACTGTCTTTGGGTGCTTTCCCTTTAAGTAGACTGGACTGTGTCTTTCAAATACTTTGTTTAAATATTTCTTCTGGCTCACATGGTGATAGTTCCATTTTATACTGTGATTTATTCCTTTATCGTTGTACTTTTATTCACTAAATTACGTGTACATTATTTCTAATACTGTGAAAGGGCTTAAGTGTGTGTATTTTGTGTTAATGAACTAAAAACACTCAGTTGATGAACAAGAATGTAAAGATTCGCTCTTGATTTATACTGATGTGTGATACGTACATAGTTTCAATGACCAATGAGATTGGTTTTCAGATAATTGTGAATATCTGCATGTCTGTACTTGAAGCTTTAATAAAAGAGTTGTTAGTGCTAATCCTGTTGTCACAGGCTCTGTGGCTTGGTTCTCCTGACCAGTCTGAGCTGTCAGAAACTTGAACCCTGCCTGGCCTTTCCTGTCGTTTGACAATGAGCTAAATGTAGAGGCCCTTATATTTGTGAGTAATTAATACACGGAATATAGGGGTTGTCACAGGTACCAGAACTTTTCTTTTCTTTTTTTTTTTTTTTTTGGTTTTCTGAGGTAGGGTCTCACTGTATCTGCTTCACGTCGAAGGGGAACGGTGCCCAGAGGAGCAGTTTCAGCGTCCTGGCTGACCGCGCCCCAGGAGGCCGTTCGCCTCTGCTGCCAGTTTAGGCGGCGTGTGCGGCGTGCTGGGGGAACCGCTGGGCCTCCGCGCAGACCTGCGTGAGACTGCAGTTTATACCATGCGGGAAAATAAGACAGGACTTACTACTAGGAACTACAGAAACCAGTCATTGATGCTTTAAAATATATTCTATTCATTTATTTGTAAGGGGGAGAGAGAGAGAATGAATGAGCACACCAGGACCTCTTGACACTGCAAATTCTAGATACATGCGCACTACGGGTACTGGGTATTGAACCCAGGCCATCAGGCTTTGCAAGCAAGAACCTTTAACCTCCAAGCTATCCCTTTAGCCCTAATCATTAATTTTTTTTTTTTTTTTTTTTTTTTTTTGGTTTTTCGAGGTAGGGTCTCACTCTAGCCAGGCTGACCTGGAATTCACTATGGGGTCTCAGGGTGGCCTCGAACTCATGGCAGTCCTCCTACCTCTGCCCCCCGAGTGCTGTGATTAAAAGCGTGTTCCACCACACCTGGCTTAACTTTGTTGTGTTATACATACATACGTACGTACATACACACACACACACACACACACACACACACACACACACACATATATATATGACGGGCTGGAGGGATGGCTTAGCAGTTAAAAGCATTTGCCTGCAAGGCCCAAGGACCCAGGTTCGATTCCCCCGGGCCCACGTTAACCAGATGCACAAGGTGGCGCATGGTGCAGTTGGTTTGCAGTGGCTGGAGGCCCTGGCGCGGCCATTCTCTCTCTCCCTCTTTCTCTCTGGCAAATAAATAAATAAAATTTAAAAAACAAAAACAAAATACTTCAATGTCTACAGCTGCTTCCGTTGAAAACATTTGAAAGTTTAAAGCATCATAGTAAAAAATAAGTATATAACTGTTTAAGTCCACACTGATGCCTTAATTATTAATAAGCCAATGTATTATTATAGCAGTACCTGTTTAAAAAGAAACAAGAAGACTCAGTGTTTCTGGCATGGTTAACTCATGGAATTGAATCAGGGGCTTAACATTCCTAAAGGATGTTGTTACTGAAACATATCCCACACCAGTTTCTAAACTTGAGAATATTTTTAGTGGCTCTTTTTATTTTTATTTTTTTGCCAGAATATTCATATTATATTTGTATGCTTGTTTTATCCTTATATAAAGAGCAAAGATAATTATGTATTTGTTTGAATGTTTAACTGGAAATATCCATGGATTTGGCTAATTTATATTTACTTTTTTTTTTTTTTTTTGGTTTTTCAAGGTAGGATCTCACTCTAGTTCAGGCTGACCTAGTAGAAATCACTATGTAGTCTCAGGCTGGGCTTGAACTCATGGTGATCCTCCTACCTCTGCCTCCTGAGTGCTGGGATTAAAGGTGTGCACCATCATTCCTGTTTTTTTGTTTTTGTTTTTGTTTTTTTTCGTTTTCTGAGGTAGGGTATCACTCTATCCCAGGCTAACCTGGAATTCACTATGGAGTCCCAGGGTGGCCTCGAACTCATGGCAATCCTCCTACCTCTGCCTCCCAAGTGCTGGGATTGAAGGTGTGCATCACCACACCCGGCCAAAAATATATTTTAATCAAAAGTTTTGAACATTTTTAGAAAATCATTTACAACAGTAATTACAATGAGTCTTTTGTGAGCAGACATGCTTACCACACTCACTTTTACACAGTTGCTCCCTCACTTAACCTATTGGTACTTATAAGCGTAAGCAACAAGCCTTCCAAGGGCAAAGCATGTCATCAGGAATCCATGGTACACAGTTTAATTTTGAGAGGGTTTTTTTAAATTTAATTTTTATTTTTTTGGTTTTTCGAAGTAGGGTCTCACTTTAGCCCAGGCTGACCTGGAATTCACTATGCAGTCTCAGGGTGGCCTTGATCTCATGGCGATCCTCCTTCCTTTGCTTCCCAAGTGCTGGGATTAAAGGCGTGCGCCACCACGCCCGACTGAGGTGTAGTTTTTAGCTATGAAAGCTAAAGGTTACTTTATACTCAAACTGCAATTTCTAGACGCATGTGCCACTCCGGGTACTGGGGGATTGAACCCAGGACATCAGGCTTTGCAAGCAAGAACCTCTAACCACTGATCCATCCTTTCAGCCCCCAATCATTAATTTTTTGTGTTTGTTTGTTTTGGTTTTTTGAGTGGACTTGTAGAAGACTGCAGTGATGATGGTGGAAACACTCAGGAGCTTTGATGGTTTTTTTATTTTATTTTATTTTATTTAATTTTTATTTACATTTTCCATGATTATAAAATATATCCCATGGTAATTGATGAGGTTTTTATAACTTAAAAATATGTCTTCTCTGCTAAAACAAGAAAAGATGTCCTTTCCCTTTTCCTTTCCTGGACACTTTCTTTTCAGAAGCTGGAGCAGATTTGTACTTGGTGTTTCTGAGGGGGCAGACCTGTGAATTTCTTGCTTACTCTGCTTGCGGGGGGGCGGCCGAGGTGCTGGCGAAGGTGGCCGCGCCCAGGTCGCCCCGCCTCGCGGCCCAGGCAGCCCCCTGCGGCCCTTCTTCCCCGTGGAGGGCGACGTGGTCCCGCACGCGCAGGTGGGCTTCAGGCCCGGGCGCAGCGGCGCGGGAAGGGCGGGGCCGCGGGTCCCAGCGGGTGGGAAGGGCGGGGCCGAGCCGCCTGCAGCGCCCCCCGCCAGGAGCGGCCCTGCGCTAGGACTGGGGGCGGGGCGGAGCTGCAATTAGTTCTACTTTTACTTTTAAAATTGATTTTATATAAATTCCAATTCTTTGTCGCTACATGGGTTTTTAGAAGTTACCTACAATGTTTTAGAATTGTTTACAGTATGCTGATGTAATTTAAGTTCTGACACATTAAATCACCACCTCCTCTAATGGTTATTACAAAATTCCACATTCTCTCTCTCTGTCTCTCAAATAAACAAAATAAGATAAAAAGATTAAAATAGTTACAAAAAAAAGGGGGACTGGGGAAATGGCTTAGCATTTAAAGCGTTTGCTTGCAAAGCCTACGGATCCAGGTTCGATTCCTTAAGAACCACATGCATCTATGCATGTGGAGTTTGTTTGCAGTGGTTGTAGGTCCTGGCATGCTCATTCTCTTTCTCTCTGTCTCTCCCTCTCTCTCAAATAAATTAAATTAAATTAAATTAAATTAAATTAAAAAGATTAAAATAGTTTGAAATTCCAGCAAACTGCATGTATTTTTTCTTTTTTATCTAATACCATTTGTAGTGTCAATGAAACCACTTTGCGAATGCTTTAACAGCTGGATTGTACCTGTCTTGACCATGATTGGGGTTTAATGCCACTGTTGGTTCATCCATCCTCTTTATTTTATTTACTTATTTACTTATTAGTTTTTCAAGGTAGGGTCTCACTCTAGCTCAGGCTGACCTGGAATTCACTATGTAGTCTCAAGGTGGCCTAGAACTCTTGGCAATCCTTCAACCTCTGCCTTCGGAGTGCTGGGATTAAAGGTGTGTGCCCCCATGCCCCGCCCATCCTCTTCCTTCAACAACCTTGGTAGACATCTGAGCAGAGATAATCAAATTACTCTTCATACCACAGCAAACATGAACTTTACCTAGTTGGTGACTACTGAGGAAAATCAGCAGCTTTTCTGTTTAAACCATGGTAAAATGTTTACAATGTTGCCCTTCACTGAGATGGCTTAACAGGTAAGGTGTTTGCTTGCAAAGCCAAAGGATCATGCTTCAATTCTCCAGGACCCACATAAGCCAGATGCACAAGGGGATGCACATGTCTGGAGTTCATTTGCAGTGGCTGGAGGCCCATGTGCACCCATTCTCTCCCCTCCCCTCTGATTTTTTTCTGTCTCTCAAATAAACAAATAAATAAAAATAAAAATAAAAACAAAAATACAATATCAACCTGGGCATGGGGGCACACGCCTTTAAACCCAGCACTTGGGCGGCAGAGGTAGGAGGATCGCCATGAGTTCAAGGCCACTCTGAGACTCCATAGTGAATTCCAGGTCAGCCTGGGCTAGAGTGAGACCCTACCTCGAAAAACCTATTCATAGACATACATACATATCTATATCTATATATCTATATCTATCTATATATATATATACACACACATACATACATACATATATACACACATATATGTATGCATATATAATATATATACACACATATGTATGTATACACACACACACACACACAATATCAGTGTCCTCACTCTGAAATTATTTGTTATTCTATAGCTGAGAAAGAATAGAGAAATATTATTAGAATTTGTGCCTGACATTAGATGCAATTTCCCAGTAAAAGCTTATGTCACCAAGAAGAAAAACTACATACTGAGTGATGCATATAAAATATACATGTTTGGACATGTGGAGGTTGACATAAGATTAACAGATGTCAAGTAGCATCATTTCACTGTTTCAGGAGGGTCTGAAGAAGCAATAGAACACTCCCATCTAATCATGACACTTTGGAAAGGGTTTACCCAAGGGGAGACTGCTTGGATCCCATTGCTTTCAGTTCCTAAGACTTAAAATGTAAAGCATCCTGTCCCTCCTTTCTCTTCAGCTGTCTCTTGGCCTTTGTTTTCCTGTCAAGGAGCAAAGCATGGCTGTTCATCTTCTAGACCCATGGTGTTTAGCCACATAGACTGAACCCCTGGACATTTGTTCTTATGAAGCAAAGAGCCCTGGGTAATCAATGATCACACCAGCAGCTGATGGCTTCTTGTGTCCTTCTAGGAGGCGGTCAGGAGGTGGAGGATGTGGGCCCCTCTGAAACTGATGACATAAATATGGACTTAGAGGAGGTAATGTAGCCTCTACTTTTTCTTTTTTACTATTTTATTTTATTTATTTGACAGAGTAAACAGGAAGAGAAAGAGAGAGAATGGGCACACCAGGGCCTCCAGCCACTGCAAATGAACCCTAGATGCATGCAACCCCTTGTGCATTTGGCTAACGTGGGTCCTGGGGAATCAAACCTGGATCCTTTGCCTTTGCAAGGAAATGCCTTAACCGCTAAGCCATCCCTCCAGCCCAGCCTTTACTTTTTCTAAGATAGGAAGATAGTGTTTGTGACTCCTTCAATTTTTTGTGGAGGTCACATATGAACAACAAATTGATTATGTAAGGCCAGGCATGGTGGCACATGCCTTTAATCCCAGCGCTGCGGAGGCAGTGGTAATAGGATGACTGTGAGTTCAAGACCAACCTGAACTAAAGAGTGACGCTATCCTGAGAGTATATAGTGAACTCCAGATCAGCCTGGGCTAGAGTGAAACCCTGCCTGGAAAAACAAACAAAAAAGTGGACAATTCTATCATCTCTTATTTTTTATGTATTTTATATTTACTTATTTATTGGACAGAGAAAGAGGGAGAGGGAGAAAATGGGAGTGCCATGGCCTCCAGCCACTGCAAACGAACTCCAGACACATGTGTCCCCTTGTGCATCTGGCTAACATGGGTCTTTTGGCTTTGCAGGCAAATGCCCTAATGGCTAAGCCATCCCTCCAGCCCTCTACCATCTTTTTAAAGGATGTTTGTTATCTCTAAGTGACCTTTCCCACTTCTTCTACGGGATGCCATGGTTTGGATAGAATTTAAGGGTGTCACCCCAAGGCTCTCGGAGTGGATGCTTCATATGTCCAGTATTGTGGCATTGAGGTGGTGACACATTAAATCACAAGGCACAGTGTATTTAATTGGGACAACCTAAGCACTTTAGAGTGGCGTAATGAGCTCTCACAAGAGCAGGTTGTTACCAAGTTTCTCTGCCATGTTGCCATGTATCTTTGGAACTCTAAATGCAGCCCCAGGAAACAGAGATGTGATCTGGGCTTTGAATCAGCAAATGTACAATAAATACTGCTGAAAGTGCCCAGCTTCACATGACTGCCACCTATGACAGACTGACTTGTGACTTGACCACTCACTCCCATTTTCCACACCTCTGTGAGAACTAAAGACCTGGGTATATGGGGCTGAAGAGATGGCTTATCAGTTAAAGTGTTTGCCTGCAAAGCCACAGGACCCTGGTTCAATTCCCCAGGACCCATGTCAGCCAGATGCACAAGATGGTGCATGTGTCTGGAGTTTGTTTTCAGTGGTTGGAGGCTGTGGCTAGCCCATTCTCTCTCTCTCTCTCAATCTCTCTCATAAATAAATAAAAATAAAATATTATTTTTTAAAAGACATGGATGAAGAGAACTCAGCATGATGTGGCCTCAAAATGTTTCTTCTCCTTTACATTACAGGTGGAATCTCCAAAAAAGAACTTAGGTATGTGTTCTGGAATCACTCACTGAAGACACATTTTAGATAAGCATTGTGAAAAACTGGCTTTCGGGTGTGGTACTGTGATCTGAGTCATGTGCTGGGAATTGGGAGTCCAGTCTGTAATTCAGCTCTATTTTTTTTTTTTATGTAGTTTGGGATTTTGGACATCACTGTCTATCTACATGTGTGTGTTTATCTTAGAAAGATATTCCCCTATATACAATCCAATTTTCTCAACTGAAAAAAAAAATCACAGTGTATCCTGTACCTGCATTAACTAGTTCCACCCCACAATTGACACGTTTGGTGGATTTATTTCACTGGACACCACCCCACTGATGAACTCAGCAATGGCACAGAGGAAAGTAACCAAGCTCTCTAGCCAGGGGCTGCAACAACCACAGTGTGTACCCACGCGTGTGCTGGGCTAAATGCAATGCTCCTGTGTTACAAACACTGCTTGTCACCCGGGATGGGATGACAGTCCCTGTGTGAGAGCTCCAGCCCCACAGAGTTGGGGAAACATTTACGTTGGTAGAGTGCCAGCCTTGTGTGGGGGAGGCTCTTAGTTCAATCCCCAGGACTGGAAAATAAGGTCTAGCTCTCCCCCTGCATACCTGCAACCCTCCAGCTCACAGAGGCGCTAAACACTATCAAGATTGTCTCAGTGATCCAGACACTGCGATAGCATCTGCGCATAGGGCCACACACATTCACTTGTTCGGATGGTAGAAAAAGCCTACCTGGTTTTGCTCAGTTCACGGGTTCTGAACATCGGAGCCACTCCACAGGAAAACGTGTGTTTGCATGTCACAGTCAGGTTCCTGCCAAGCAGGCCCATTCCTGCAGGAAGCGGTGACGCGCTTTAGCGCATTAGAGAGTCTATTATCACGACTGCGAAGAGCAGCACGATTTAGGGATGGGCTCCACCAAGGTCTGCAATCCCCACGCGCCCCTTACCCAGCTCGGCCATCCTTTTGCGAGGACGCTTGTGAAGTGGAGGTGGGCAGACTGCTCATTGTCTCTCATTGATAGACAGACAGGGTCTATGTGCACTGAGAAGGGCAAGCCCAGGAGGTGATCTGCCCAGTGAATGGACATCATGATTTAAAAAGACGGGTGCATGAGGATGCGCCTGATGCAGCCCTTGGCTATGAGGGCCTTTGTTAAGAGGAGCTGGGCTAGGCTATGGATGGAGCTTGCCAGTATGCACAATACAATCCCTGGTACTTCATGAAATCAGGTATGGTGGGTCACGGCAGTAATCCCCCCCTTGGGAGGAAGAAGCAATAGGATCAGAAATTCAAGGTCATCATCAGCTACATTAGTTTAAGCCCAGCTAGTCCGCTGGACAACATTCAAAAGGATGGAATGTAGCCGGGTGTGGTGATGCACACCTTTAATCCCAGCACTCAGGAGGCAGAGGTAAGGGGGATCACTGTGAGTTCAAGGCCACCGTGAGACTGCGTAGTGAATTCCAGATCAGCCTGGGCTAGAGTGAGACCCTGCCTCAAAAAAAACCCAAAACCAAAACCATCGGGTGATGCCCTTTAATTGCCAATGCTTGGGCCATAGATAGGAGGCTGTAGACGCGAAGCCAACTTTGCCGGGAGGGGAGCAGGGAGGGTCCCCTGGGTGCTAGTGCGGCCACAGCCCTTCTCGGCCAGGCCTAGCCCAGGCTGCACACGGTTGTACAGAACAAATGACCACGGAGAAAGTGGTGGTCACGGACACAGTTCATTCAGTCTCCCCCGTACTTCCCCTTTCGTTCACCTCGAAGCCCTTACCCAGTGCTGGACATTGGAGGGGAAATGTCTTTGTTGAACAACCATCATGTTACAGTCCGTTTCCAGCTGTTAAATCTGAGTCCCGGGAGGAGGCCCCAGCTCTGTTCTCACGTCTGCGTGGTTAGCTGGTCGTCAGAAGCCCTCGCTGAGAGGCAGATGACAGTGGGAAGGTAGTGGAGAGGGATGGCCACGCAGCAATGCCAACCAAGTTCCTCTGATGACTTCTGTTGAAGGAAATCTGTCCTGTTTGGATCAGGATTGCAGATGTTTTGTTTCTGTCAGGTAGTCTGGTCACAGTGACATGATAGTACTTAATCCAGTATCCCTGGGTGAAAAGTAGGAGCGACAGGATGGCCCCTTACCTGACTCCCTCCCAGAAGTGGGCGCAGTGTGCCGCCCTGAGCTGTTAACCATCCTGGTGAGATAAGGCACGGAAGTAAACATCTGCTCTCCATCGAGACACCAACGCGTGCCCTGTGGACACAACCCTTCCTGTGTCACGCCTCAGTATCTCCAATAGCCAATTATTTGTTGTTCTACAACTGAGGAAGAATAGACAAATACTAATATTTGTGCCTGGTATTAAACCCGTTTTCCTAATACAAAGTCATGTTACCAAGGAGAGAAAACAACTACATACTGACGGATGAAGGCACAATTTCCATGTTTGGACATGTGGAGGTTGACTTACGATTGGCAGATGTCAAGTAGCATCACTTTGCTGTCTAAGGAGGGTCTCGAGAAGGAATAGAACACTCCCATCTAATCATGACACTTTGGGAAGGGTTTACCCACTCACAGAAGGCTTGCTTCCCACTGCTCTCAGTTGCCAAGACTTAAAATGTAAAACAACCTGTTTCTGTCTTCTCTTTGGCTGTCTCATGGCCTTTGTTTTCCTGTCAACGAGCCAAGCTCGGTTGTTCACCTTCTGCCCTCGTTTCTTTGAGCCCTAGGGATATAATAATCATGCCATTAGTGGACAGTTTCTTGTGTCCTTCCAGGAGATCAGGAGGAGGAGGATTCATCCTCATCCTCTGAGGATGAGGCGGAGCCAACTCCCATGAAGGTAAGGTAGCATCTCCTTTTCCTAAGACAGAACGGTGCTTTCAAGCCAGGCACGGGGGTGCATGTCTTTATTCTCAGCACTTGGGATGCAGCAGTAAGAGGATCGCTGTGAGTCTGAGGCCACCCTGAGATGACACAGTGAATTACAGATCAGCCTGGGCTACAGCAAGATCCTACCTCAAAAAACAAACAAAGTTGATTTCATGATTTCTTGAGACTTTGTAGACATAACATACAAACAATAAAATAGGTTTTAGAGTGTCTGCCAAGTAGAGGAGGAAATGGAACTTAACCAAACCATCCCTGATTTCAAAGTGGCATTAAAAAAAAATGCCAGTGCAGGTTGCAAACTGCATGCTCAGGTATCTGTTGGTTGGGAGCAAATGGTTCTGTTTAGATTCACAATGTTTGCCAGACGTGGTGGCGCACGCCTTTAATCCCAGCACTTGGGAGGCAGAGGTAGGAGTGTCGCCATGAGTTGGAGGCCACCCTGAGACTACATAGTGAATTCCAAGTCAGCTTGAGCTAGAGTGAGACTCTACTTCAAAAAAAAAAAATAAAAATAAAAATAAAAAATAAAAAAAGATTAAGATTGATCATCAACCAAAAGTGGACAATTGGTTTTTTTTTCGAGGTAGGGTCTCACTCTGGTCCAGGCTGACTTGGAAATAACTATGTAGCCTCAGGGTGGACTCGAATTCATGGCGATCCTCCTACCTCTGCCTCCTTAGTGCTGGGATTAAAGGTATGTGTCACCACGCCTGGCTCAAAATTGGACAATTTTTGTCATCTATGAAAAGGATGTGTTTTCCCTAAGTGACCTCTCCCATTTCTTCTGGGGGATGTTTGGCTTGAATAGAATTTAAGGGTGTCACCCAAAGGTCCTTGTGGTGATGCTTTATGTGTCCAGTGTTGTGGCACTGAGGTGGTGGTGGCGCATTTCAGTTACAAGGCACAGTGTAGATAATGAGGGCATCGTAACCATTAGAACAGAGTAATGAGCTCTCATGAGAGCAGGTGGTTACCAAGTTTCCCTGCCATGTTGCTATGTGCCTTATGAATTCTAAACGCAGCCCCCCGAAGGCTGAGAAGCATGATCTGGGCTTTGAATCCGCAAACGAACAATAAACACTGCTTAAAGCGCCCAGCCTCGTGTGACAGCCACACATAATAGACCAACACAGCCTTTGACTTGACCACTCACTCCCGTTACTCCAAACCTCTGGGAGAACTAAAGACCTGGGTAAAGAGAACTCAGGATAATGTGGCCTCAAAATGTTTCTCCCCTTTACATTACAGGCGGAGCATAAAAACAGAAGAGTTTGTATGTATCTGGAATCACTTACTAAAGACCCACTTTAGATAAGCATTGTAGAAATTCTGGCTTTTCTGCTGTAGTGCTGTGATCTGAGTCCTGTGCTGGGAATTGGGAGTTCAGGCCCTAAATTCTACTGTTTCTTATTTCGTTCAGCGTTTGGGGCATCCGTGTCTATCTATATGTGTGTATTTATCTGAGGGAGGTATTTCCTGGTGTACAATCCAATTTTCTCAATTGAAAAACATCACAGTATATCCTGTATCTGGATTACTTAGTTCCAGTCCCAAGACAGACACACTGGGTAGATGTAATTTCTTGGACACCACCCACAGATGAACTCAGCAATGGCACAGAGGAAAGTAACCAAGCTCTCTAGCCATGGGCTGCAACCACAGTGTGTACCCACGCGTGTGCAGGCTAAACGCAACACTCCTGTGTTACAAACGTTGCTTGTCACCCGGGATGGGATGACAGTCCCTGTGTGAGAGCTCCAGCCCCACAGAGTTGGGGAAACATTTACGTTGGTAGGGTGCCAGCCTTGTGTGCGGGAGGCTCTTAGTTCAATCCCCAGGACTGGAAAATAAGGTCTAGCTCTCCCCCTGCATACCTGCAACCCTCCAGCTCACAGAGGCGCTAAACACTATCAAGATTGTCTCAGTGATCCAGACACTGCGATAGCATCTGCGCATCTGTCTGCAGACTTTCACATGCTGTATGATGCAAAGAGCCTGGCTGTGTGAGATGACTATGTTGAAAGTTTGTAATGAGATCACATGCTTAAGCTCAGAATAATTACTCATTTCCCTCTGTTTTCTTGCCATTAAGCTAACCTGTTTTATTGATGCATTTCCAGTGTCTTCTCATGACAAAGCATTCCAGGATCAGAAAATCAAAACTTTCTTGAAAAATACAAAAGTTCAACCACAAACGTGCTGTGTAAAACCTGTAACAGGTAACGTCATAGGCTGACTGTGCAGTTTTAATAATTTGGTTAAGTTGTGGACAGTGACTGTATGTATAGCATATCGCATAGGTAAAATGATGAAGAGGTGTAGTCATACTTTTTGGGAGATGGCAGTTCATGTTATGGTAGCACTCTAGTCCAGGCTGACCTGAAATTCATTCTGTAATCTCAGGGTGGCCTCAAAATCACAGTGATCTTCTACCTCTGTCTCCCAAGTATTGGGATTAGAGGCGTGCGCCACCACGCCTTGCTTTAGTCATACTTTTTAAGATGTGAAATATTAATTTGTTATGTCAGAGAGTGCCAACCACAGAATTGAAAAATGCATTTAAACTCAGAATTTTTTTTACCCCATCACTTCGGAAGCTGGGGTCAGAGCATGCCTATGACTTCAAGGCAAGACTGGGCTACAGACACAATTCCAGGCCATCCCTAGTCAGAGTGAAACTGCTCAAGGAAAATAGTAAACTTGGGATTTCGTTCTATGTGAAGCTAATAATTTTCTATAATATAGACTCATCTAATATCTATTCAACATATTTCCACAATTGTTGAACAAATCAGACCACCCTGAAACTGATGTCTTATGTTTATTTTAGTGTGTATGTATGTTTGCATATATTATATACATATAAATCATATATATATATGCATACATCTATATTTATATATACACAAATATATGTGTACATAGAAAGATGATAGATAGACAGATAGATATTGTTTGCAGGCAGGGTCTTAGTGTAGTTCATTGTGACATGGAGCTCACTGTACCCTCAGGATGGCCTTGAACTTGTGGAGATCTCCTCAGCTTCTCTAGTGCTGGTATTTAAGGTCTGCACCACAACAGGTGGCATGAATATATTTTAAAAATATTATTTACTTATTTATTTGCAAGCATAGAGAGACAGTTGAGAGAGAAAGAGAGAGAGAATGAATCAGCATCAGCATTCCAGGGCTACAAGCGACTGTCACCCCCCTCCAAAAAAAAAAAACCCACTCCAGACACATGTGCTAATTCATTTTACTTTTTAAAATTTTTATTTATTTATTTGAGAGCAACAGACAGAGAGTGAGAGAGGCAGAGAGAGAGAGAGAGAGAGAGAGAGAGAGAGAGAGAGAGAGAGAGAATGGACGTGCCAGGGCCTCCAGCCACTGTGAATGAACTCCAGATGCATACGCCCCCTTGTGCATCTGGCTAACATAGATCCTAGGGAATCAAGCCTCAAATTAGGGTCCTGGACTGGAGAGATGGCTTAGCAGTTAAGCACTTAGCTGTGAAGCCTAAGGACTCCCGTTTGAGGCTCGATTCCCCAGGACCCATATTAGCCAGATGCAGAAGGGGGCACACGCATCTGGAGTTTGTTTTCAGTGGCTAGAGGCCCTGACACGCCCATTCCCCCCCCCCCTGCCTCTTTTTCTCTCTGTCTGTCATTCTCAAATTAATAAATAAAAATAACCTAAAAAATATTTTTAAAACTGGGGTCCTTCAGGTTCACAGGCAAGCGCTTAACCACTAAGCCATTTCTCCAGACCTCATCTTACTTCTTTATTTATTTATTTATTTATTTATTTATTTATTTATTTGAGAGCAACAGACAGAGAACGAGGCAGAGAGAGAGAGAGAGAGAGAGAGAGAGAGAGAGAGAATGGGCGCGCCAGGGCTACCAGCCACTGCAAACGAACTCCAGACGCGTGCGCCCCCTTGTGCATCTGGCTAACGTGGGACCTGGGGAACCGAGCCTCGAACCGGGGTCCTTAGGCTTCACAGGCAAGCGCTTAACCGCTAAACCATCTCTCCAGCCCCTCATCTTACTTCTTATAGGGAGAAGGGAATTGAAAAAGTGTGCTGGCTTTGGAGCCAAGTGCCTTAACCATTAACCCATCTCTGCAGCTGATGCATGTTTTTTATTTGTGATAATGGAAATCCTGAAACATTATTAACTGAGAGCACTTTAAAATTTTAAAAATCAAATTTATTTATCTTATGGATGCAAAGGGAGTGAGAAATTAATTATTATGCATTTCCTACAGTCTACTACACTATAACATCAGAAATGGCTCTGCACCAATTACATTTCCTGAAAATGACTTCATGTACTAAAAGCAGGATATTCAAATGGCCTTGAAAAAGTAAAAAAAAAAAAAAAAAAAAGTCATTAGCCATTTTGATGACTTCCTCAGCATGAAGATAGAATGGGAAAAAGCTTCCATTAAAAAACAGTGTGAGCAGCGATAAGTGGCGCATGCCTTTAATCCCAGCACTCGGGAGGCAGAGGTAGGAGGATCGCCAAGAGTTCAAGGCCACCCTGAGACTACAGAGTGAATTCCAGGTCAGCCTGAGCTAGAGTGAGATCCTACCTCGAAAAGAAAAACAAAACAAAACAAACAAACAAAACAAAACAAAACTGTGCATTCTATGCCATTTCACATCCTTTATTTGTGTGTGTTAAGGACAGGGCATCTTGTAGCCTTAAATCCAGTGTGCCTAAAAGTGACCTCAAACCCTCCTCACCCTTCCTTCCTAGAGGTGACGTGGCAGGTAGGGGCTGCCACATTCAGCTCAGTAGGACTGATTTGTACCATTCACAGTGCCCAGAGCTTTACGGCCCAGGCTTCAATGTGTCAGTCATTCTGGCTTCTTTCTCTTCTTCCCCCGGTAGAAGGGATCATTAGCAGCTCAGAACCATGTGCTCACTATACACCTCAATGACTGTTTAGGTCCACATAGAGAAATTTCCACCAGTGGGATGAAATCACAAGTTACCATCATAATGACATTGCTTCTGCTTCCTTCTAGATCTGGAGCATGAGGAGGATGGGCAAAGTCCAGAAACACTCGTAAGACCTCAGTTCTGTGTCTGTATAGAATTGTAGTTCTTTGTTCAATACATGTGCACTGTGTTTGGACAGATTAAGATCATGAGCTGCTGAGAATTCAGTGGGAACCTCTGACCAGCCTATTGCGGGTTCCCCATGATGACTAATGTTGCCAAATTCAATATCATTAATACATGGAAGGCTTTTCCTCTTCAGTGAATTTCCAACTCATAATACCAGCAGGATACATGAAAGTCCAAGCCGATTTTGTAACTGCAGTCTGCCTTATAGACTATATCTTGGCATCTGCGGTCCATTGTGACATCATTGTTGACCTAAACAAAGTGTGGCACTGCGTGATTTCCTAATGCATCCTAGTAAAGCCAAAAATGATGTGGAGTGTACTGAAGGGATGACCATTGACAATGTTTCTTTTTCTATAGGTGCAGAAGTCCGAGGAGGAGGAGGAGGATCCTGGTACGTACTGGGAAATCCCACATGTACTGAGGAAGCACGTTCCTCTTTCAGTGCAGAGATCTGTGAGTTGGGAGATCCTGGTAGGAAAGAGGAGGGTGAAGGTGTTAATGACATGACCTGATTCTGCCATGAAGGCTGAGTGGAATCAGGTGGAATGCTGAAGTTCTCCTGTGCACCGATCATCTTTCTTCTTCCAAGTGGACAGAGGAAATGACAAGGCTCTGTCAGTTACTGGCAGTATTTAATTAGCTCCTGTACACAGCGACCATCATGACGTCAAAGAAGGACTCTGGGTGGGAATAGAGGGACTGAGTTTCTCCTTTAGTGCTTCATGCTGTGCCCATCATTTCACCTACAAGATGGTAGGGAGCGTATCCAAGTGGAAAGCTGTCATGATATTCATGTGGCCTAAAGTCAGTGTGGGTTTTGTACCATGGAGGTAATTGTGAACCAGGGCAAAGGCAAGGCTGGTGAGAGTGGGTGGGGTTTTTTTGTTTTGTTTTTTGTGGTGCTGATTGCATTGGTGAGCCACTCTCTCTCTCTATTGGCTTTATTCCAGAGTCCTTTCCTTCCGAGTACGTCGCTGTGCGTACCGCACGAAAAAGCATCGATCTCCACTCTGGTAATCCCTCCTATTTACCTGATCCATCATCTGCCCTATTCTTGATTATCTGCTCTGTGCTATCTTTGGCAAAAAACATGCATGTGTTCTGGAGAGTTATACATTGAGAGCTGATGAGTCAGGAACCATAAATATACCCAGAAAGAACCTGTGAAAGCAGCAATGGTTTTCTGCCTAGACAGCAAATGAGACACCACCAATGATCTGATGTACATTGGTGTCATATTTTTATGACAATCATTCCTCCACCTGTTTCCTCTTTGAAAGGTTCTTCCTGTCTGAGACCATGTGAATACACAGAGCAGTTTTTATTGCCTATTCTGACGGTTGTGAATTTGGTCTCTTAGCTTCATGTAGGTTGATTTTGGTCACACTATACTGTAAATCTGACATCAATAATGCTCACCATGCCAGTAAGACACCTCCTTCACTGAGAGTGACACAAACCCCCTGACTGTCCTGATGACAGGGAATCACAAGTGTCTCTCTAGTACTATGTAGGAATGACAAAAGTGACATTAGAGCTGGGTGTGGCACTGAAGGCTAATTATTCAAACACTTGGGATACATAAGTAGGAGGATAACCATGAGTTCAAGGCCACCCTGAGACTACACAGTGAATTCCAGGTCAACTTCTTGTTATAGCAGCATGATAGATTCAAATAGGCTTGAAAATGTCAAGAGGGTCCTTGGCCAGTTGATAACTGTCCCAAGCTCTGCAAAGAATGTGAAAAGGCTTATATTTGAAAACAGTTGCATTCTACACAATTTCAGTTAGCTCCATAGCATATTTTTGGGACATGGCCTTAAATCCAGTGTGCCTAAAAATGGCCTCAAACCCTCTTCACCCTTCCTTCCTAGAGCTGACATGACAGGTAGGGGCTGCCACATTCAGCTCAGTAGGACTGATTTGTACCATTCACAGTGCCCAGAGCTTTCTGGCTGGGGCTTCAAAGTGTCAGTCATTCCGGCTTCTTTCTCCCCTTCCCCCGGTAGAAGGGATCATTAGCAACTCAGTACCACATGCTCAACATGCACATCAATGACTGTATAGGTCCACATGGAGAAATTTCCACCAGCCAGGTGAAATCACAATTACTAAAATAATGACATTGTTTCTGCTTCCTTCTAGACCTCGAGCACGAGGGAAAACATGGCAGTCCATTACCTCTAGAAACACCACAGGTCTGTGTCTGTAGAGAAATGCAATTCTATGTCCGGTACATGTGCATATCTTTGGACAGGTTAAGATCAATACGAGGAAGGACTTTCCTCATCAGTGAATTTCAATCTCACATTCCCAGCAAGATACCAGAAAGTCCAAGCAGACTCCAGAACTGCAGTCAGCCTTATAGACTATATTTTCTCGTCTAAAGTCAAATGTGACAGCATTGCTGACCTATGCAAACTGCCACTGCATGATTTCCTAATGCATCCTAGTTCAGCCAAACACGATGAGGAATGTACTAAGGGATGACCACTCACAATGTTCATTTTTCTCTAGGTGGAGAAGTTCAAGGAGGAGGATGATATTGGTATGTACTGGGAAATCCACATATACTGAGGTGGCATGTTCCTCTTTCTGTGCTGTGATCTCTGAGCTGGGTGGCCCTGGTAGGAAAAAGGAGGGTGAAGGTGGACATGAGATGACCTGATTCAGCCATGAAGGCTGTGTAGGAATCATGTGGAGTCCTGAAGTTCTCCTAGGCGCCGATTATCTTTCCTCTTCCAGATGGACAGAGGAAATGACAAGGCTCTGTCAGTTACTGGCAGTATTTAGTTAGCTCCCTGTACACATTGACCATTGTGACATTAGAAGGAGGAGGACTCTGGGTGGGAATAGAGGAACGGAGTTTCTCCTTTACGGCTTCATGCTGTAATTGTCATTCCACCTACAAGATGATAGGAAGTGTATCCAAGTGGAAAGCTGTCATGATATTCCTGTGGCCTAAAGACAGTGTTGGTTTCATACCATGGAGTAATTGTGAACCAGGGGAAAAGCAAGGCTGGTATGCTGTGAGGGGTGTGTTTTGTGGGGTGCAGATCGGATTAGTGAGCCACCCTCTCTATTGGCTTTATTTCAGACTCACCTCCTCCCCGTTACGTTCCTGTGCGTGGTGCACGGAATAGCATCGATCTTCACTCAGGTAATCACTTCTGTTACGTGACCCAACATCTGCCATATTCTTAGTTATCTGGTCTGTGTATCTTTTGTAAAAACAATGCATGTGTGATGGAGAGTGATACTTTGATAGCTGATGTGTCAGGGAGCATTGACATACCCCAGACAGAGAGACATCTATGAAAGCTGCAAGTGTTTCCTGTCATTGCCTAGAAACCAAATGAGATATCTCCAATGGTTTGATGTATGTTGGTCTCACAGTTTTATGAGCAATTATTCTACCTGTATCCTCTTAGAAAGTTTCTTCTCCCCTGAGACCATGTGAATGCACACAGCAGTTTTTATTGCCTATTGTGACAGATGTGACTTGTGTGTCTTAGCATAATGTAGTTTGCCTTTGGTCACACGTTAAACCTGACTTCAGTGATTCTCGGCTTGCCACAAAGGATACCATGTACACTGAGAGAGACACAAACCCCCTGACTGTCGTGATGGCACGGACTCACAATGTGTCTCCAGCAGTATGCAGTAATGACAAAAGTGACAATGGAGCTGGGTGTGGCAATGCAGGACTTTAATTCCAACACTTGGGATGCAGAAATAAGGGGTTCCCCATGAGTCCCAGGCCATCCTCAGAGTATATAGCGAATTCCAGGTCAACCTGGCCTAGGGTGACACCATACCTATAAAATGAAAAACAGAAAATAAAGAAAGTAGGAAAGAAATGAAGAAAGAAAAGGAAGAAAGTTAACGATATTTGGTATTGAACCAGTATTAAATTATTGTACTTTCATGTTTGCAAATCCTGTTCACGTACACTATGGATTTGAACCTGTGGGTAGTAAACAACATTGTATTTCCTAGGTTATGCTTTCACCCTCAGATGAATTTCTGCCAAATTTGACAACCTGTAAAAGGGACTTCATGTTATAGCAGCATGATATGCACAAATGGACTTGAAAATGTCGAGAAGTTCCTTGGCCATTGTGGGAACGTTTCCAATTGGACAAAGATTGAGAAAAGGCTTCCATTAGAAAACACTGTGAATTCTATGCCATTTCACTTTCCTGTTTTGCATCTGTTTGGACCAGGGCCTCCTTAGCTCAGACAGGCTACAAATCCTGTATACCTAAAAGTGGCCTCAAAACCGCTTCACTCTTATTTGTAGAGTGGCATGACAGATAGGGACTGCCACATACAGCTCAGTAGGACTGATTTATACCACTCACAGTGCCCTGAGCTTTACGGCCCAGGCTTCAAAGTGCCGGTCATTCGGCGTCTTTCTCTCCCTCCCCTGGTAGAAGGGATCATTAGCAGCTCAGTACCACGTGCTCACCATGCATCTCAATGACTGTTTAGGTCCACATAGAGAAATTTCCTCCGGCCTGATGTAATCTCAAGTTGCAATATAATGATATTGCAATATAATGACATTGCTTCTGCTTCCTTCTAGACCTCGAGCACGAGGAAGACCGAACCAGTCCCATCACACTCGTAAGACCACAGTTCTGTGTCTTTATAGAAATGTAGTTCTTTGTCCAGTACATGGGCACTGTCTTTGAGCAGATTAATAACAAGAGCTGGTGAGAATTCAGTGGGAAGCTCTA
>NC_059115.1:5470536-5476514 GCF_020740685.1 Jaculus jaculus | reverse complement strand
GGCGAATGGTTTAACTGCTAAGCCATCTTTCCAGCCTCTCAAGTGATTTTGGTCCAACCCAAGCTGATTAAACTCCTCCCACGTGACGCGCTCATGCCTATTGTGGAACTCGATGGCAATGGACTATGATTCCTATGAAGACATGATGCGGAATACCTCGGTGGTGTTGATGTATTTTATTTCATATGATGTTACACAGGTCAGTTGTCATAAACCTTGTTAAAAATATCTTTGATGTTATCCCTTAAAATTGTGGACAATATTTAAATTTACAAAACTTAATGTTTCTTTGACGTACTTGGGTCGTCTTCATGCGGTGGTTCTGCTGGGGACAGAGTGGGAAAAGGGTCAGGTTAGGTGGAGTTTCTGTGCAGAGCTCTGCAGAAGGACTTAGTTGACCATCCTAGGTGGGTGACTCCTTCCCCTCCTCCTCTGCTGTCCCCAAGGTCGGGAACAACGTTCTGCTTCATTTGTGTTCTTTTTCTGCCTTGGCTCATCTTAGGGATGAGGCTTCTGGTGGAATCTGGAGACCAGCTCTTTCCTCTCTGGGCAGCTCTACTGCTTGTCGCCGTTGGCCGACAGCAGCTCCTCACCTCAGTTCCCCGAGGAAAAGAGCTCAGTCACCCAGGGGCTTTATCTGGGTGTACAGGGTTCCCACAACAGGCAGCATGGAGCGGAGAAGCAAAACGTTCACTAATGGAGACACAGGGCAGAGGAGGATGCAGGTAAAGAGGGTCAGTTACCTTCCCCCTCAGGATGTTTGGCCGAGGGGCGCCTCTCTGCCACTTCAACCGTTGACTGGCCTGGAAGAAAGAGGATAGAGTGGCTCAGCCATTCCCATCTGCACCAGCTAAAGATATGCTCACACAGACCAGCCTCGGCTTCCCCTGCTTCACAGATTACCCATTTTCTTTTATTTAATTATTATTTTTCTTTTGTTTTTCGAGGTAGGGTCTCACACTGATCCAGGCTGACCTGGAATTCAGTACAAACTCTCAGAGTGGCCTCGAACTCCTGGAAATCCTCCTACCTCTGCCTCCTGAGTGCAGGGATTAGAGGCATGCACCATCACACCAGGCTACAGATTGCCTATATGGTAAAAAACTACATTTGAATCTTTGCCAGACAATTATGCTCATTTCTTTCTACATGAAATGTACTTTCTTCCTCTGGGGAGGAAGGATGGAGAGAGGATCAAGCCATAAAGGAGAAACTGACCCCTGTATTTCTACCTAGAGTCCACAGTATGTGACGCATGATGGCGAATCTGTACATGGCCCTAAGTACACCATGTGATTCAGTGATGGCATCTGGTCAGTTCTTTTGCCCATTTAGACGTCAACAACAAGTGTCACTGTCATCTTACCATGGAACAAGATCATCAGGTCCATCCTGTTCTGACTTCTTTCACCCATTCCCCACAGTTTTCAAGGTGTATAGAGAAACTTTTGTAGGGGCCATGGGAATGATTCTAGGAAAAAAGCCTTATTATGTTACTTGGTGATCCCAGTGTCAAAAATATAAACATAATTTATTAAGCACTTGAAAAGATTTCCATGACAATCATAACCATCCTCCCACCCTCCAGTTTGCACATCTTCTGAGCCAGTGGCTGCATTGACCACACTAGCCCATCACCAATGCCAGAGGGCACCACGGGAAGTTGCCCGGGTTGGGTCCCAATGGTCAGAATTATGAGGACAAGAGATGCCTGCACAGGTGGGTGTGTGTGGCTGTGCAATGAACCTTGAGGGGGCTGGAGCAGCGAGCTCAGAGAAGCAGAGACTAAAGGAGCAGCCGCAGGGAAATGAGAACTGAGCCTTGTCCTCCTGATAAAGGCAATGGAGGACAACAGGGAAGGGTCTTCAAGTGGTCCTCGTGTCCTGGAACTCGTAGGGATCACTCTGAAGCTGTCATGGATGATATCCTAACGCCACGAAGCAGACTGAGTTACAATGCCACCTAATGACGTGTAATGCAAACCTGCGGGGATATTTTTGCATAGACTGTGATCCATGAGTGTATGGCAGATGGGGTGGCAATATAAGGACTGTCCCAAAATGTCCCTTCCACAAAACATCTTAGACACTTCAGGGTACTGGAAATGAACCCATGCTTATAGTAAAGCAGGAAGCGTCATTCACAAACAATACATTTGATGGCATTTTTATGTGTCCTGACTCCATCCTTCACTGTCCACTTCAGGGTTTGGACTAAACAGCAGCAGTCACATCATGGAGAAAATGACACCTTCAAGTCAGGAGCACGGCACGAGCTCTTCCCAGCAGAAGGACCGTGACTGGGACAGTCTGCCCTGCAGCCACACTTACATAAATGTGAAAGGTTTCCAATGGACCTCAGAGCAAAGTCTTTCAAAAACGATATTCACAAGCAGGCAAGCACAGTTCCACCACATGGTGTTTAAGGACCAACTTACAATCACTGTGCAACTGAATTATAAATCAACAATAGAATTTCTCAAGCCTACAAAACACTTACATTTGAAGCAGGAAAATAAATTGCAACACAGACTTCTCATCCTGTGTGTGTGATGACCTGGAAATCAAGGAAACAAATTCATTCACTGTGCAATATGACAAATGCCAATCTTATGCGGAAATGTTTAGAATTGAGGAGCACAGACATAGCTTGCTTCCAAAGCCTTCCAGCATAGGTTTGAAACCCCAGTACCCACAGAAAGTCAGATGCACACAGGGACACATGCATCTGGAGTTTGTTCGCAGTGGCTAGAGGCCCTAGCATCCCCATTTTCATTTTCATATTCTTTCTTTCCTTCTCTCTCTCACACACATAAACAAGTAAATAAGCAAATTGTGAGAAAGTTACAGAACTGAATGGAAGGCATATAGAGTATTGTAATGAAAATGTTTTCATTAGGGAATGATAAAATGTGGAGCACTGCAAACATTGCACATGGTGAAACTTTCAGATTTCTGTCTACTTAGAGAATAAACCTGACTACTAGAAATGACACCAGAGGCCTGGAAAGCAGCAAACACAGACGATGTCTTTAAAGGAACCCAACAAATTCTTATCATTCCAAACTATTTAACCACAGAATGCAGCATCTGTGGTATTCCATATTTATCCAGATAGGGTGAGTTTCTGTGCAGAGCTCCCTGGAAGGACTTAGTTGACCATCCTAGGTGGGTGACTCCTTCCCCTCCTCTCCTGTGTCCCCAAGGTCAGGAACAATGTTCTGCATCATTTGTGTTCTTTTTTCTGCCTTGGCTCATCCTAGGGATGAGGCTTCTGGTGGAATCTGGAGACAAGCTCTTTCCTCTCTGGGCAGCTCTACTGCTTGTCGCCGTTGGCCGACAGCAGCTCCTCACCTCAGTTCCCCAAGGAAAAGAGCTCAGACACCCGGGGGCTTTATCTGGGTGTACAGGGTTCCCACAACAAGCAGCACGGAGCGGAGAAGCAAAATGTTCACTAATGGAGACACAGGGCAGAGAGGATGCAGGTAAAGAGGGTCAGTTACCTTCCCCCTCAAGATGTTTGGCCGAGGGGCGCCTCTCTGCTGCTTCAACCGTTGACTGGCCTGGAAGAAAGAGGATAGAGTGGCTCAGCCATTCCCATCTGCACCAGCTAAAGATATGCTCACACAGACCAGCTTCGGCTTCCCCTGCTTCACAGATTACCTGTTTTATCTTATTTTATTATTTTTTGTTTTGTGTTTTGAGGGAGGATCTCACACTGGTCCAGGCTAACCTGGAATTCACTATATAGTCCAGGGTGGCCTCAAACTGCTGGCAATCCTCCTACCTGTGCCTCCTGAGTGCAGGATTAAAGGCATGTTGCCACCACGTCTGGCGACAGCTTGCCTATTGTAGTAATAAAACTATATTTGAATCTTTGTCAGACAAATATCCTCATTTTTTTCTACATGAAATGTACTATCTTCCTCTGGGGAGGAAGGATGCAGAGAGGATCAAGTTATAAAGGTTTAACTGAGCCCCATTACTTATGCGTAAAGTCCACACTATATGACAAGTGATGGCAATCTGTATATGGCCCCTAAGTATACCATGTGATTCAGTGACAGCATCTGGTCATTCTTCTCTGCCCTGTTTGGACATCAATGACAAGTGTCACAGTCATCTTAACATGGAACAAGCCCATCAGATCCATCCTGTACTGACTTCTTTCAGCCATTCCCACAGTTTTCAAGGCATATAAAGCAACTTTTGTAGGGGCCCATGGGAATGATTCTAGGAAAAAGCCTTATTATACTACTTGGTAATCCCAGTGTCAAAAATATAAAAATAGTTTAAGCATTGAAAAGATTTCCCAGTGACGATCATAACTCCTCCATCCTCCAGTTTTCAGGTCTTCTGAGCCAGTGGCTTGCACAGAATTGTGGAGCACAGACATAGCTTGCTTCCAACGTGTGTCAGCCCCTAGGTTCGAAACCCAGTACCCACAGAAAGTCAGATGCACCACGGGGACCACGTGCATCTGCAGGGCTTTTGCAGTGGCCAGAGGCCCTAGCATTCACATTTTCATATTTCTCTCTTATTTCCCTCCAAACTATGAAAAGACACAGAATTGAATTGAAGGCATATACAGTATTGTAATGAAAATGGTTCAATCAGGGAATGATAAAATGTGGAGCAATACAAACATTGCAGATGATGAAACGTTTCAGAGTTCAGTCTACTTAGAGAATAAACCTGACTACTAGAAATGACACAGAGGCCTGGAAAGCAGCAAACACAGACGATGTCTTTAAGGAACCCAACAAATTCTTATGATTCCAAACTTTTTAACGACAGAATGCCAGCATCTGTGGTATTCCAACATTTATCCAGATAGGGTAAGTTTTTGGGCAGAGCTCTGCGGAAGGACTTAGTTGACCATCCTAGGTGAGGTGACTCCTTCCCCTCCTCCTCTGCTGTCCCCAAGGTCGGGAACAACATTCTCCTTCAATTTGTTGTTCTTTTTCTGCCTTGGCTCATCTTAGGGATGAGGCTTCTGGTGGAATCTGGAGACCAGCTCTTTCCTCTCTGGGCAGCTCTACTGCTTGTCGCCATTGGCCGACAGCAGCTCTCACCTCAGTTCCCCCGAGGAAAAGAGCTCAGTCACCCAGGGGGCTTTATCTGGGTGTACAGGGTTCCCACAACATGCAGCATGGAGCGGAGAAGCAAAATGTTCACTAATGGAGACACAGGCAGAGGAGATGCAGGTAAAGAGGGTCAGTTACCTTCCCCCTCAGGATGTTTGGCCAGAGGGGCACCTCTCTGCCACTTCAACCGTTGATTGGCCTGGAAGAAAGAGGATAGAGTGGCTTCAGCATTCCCCATCGACCCCAGCTAAAGATATGCTCACACAGCCAGCCTCGGCTTCCCCTGCTTCACGACTTGTCTGTTTTGTCTTATTTTATTATTATTTTTTGTTTTGTTTTTCGAGGATAGGTCTCACAACTGGTCCCAAGCTGACCTGAAATTCACTATGTCCATTTCAGGGTGGCATCGAACTCCTGGCAGTCTCCTACCTCTGCCTCTTGAGTGCTAAGATTAAAGGCATGTGCACTCACGCCCAGCTAAATATTGCCTATGTGGTAACAAACTACATTTTAGTCTTTGCCAGACAAATACACTCATTTCTTTCCTACATGAAATGTACTTCTTCTATCCTTCCCTCTAGGGAGGAATGATGGAGAGAGGATCAATATCAAGCCCATAAAGGAGAAACTGAGCCCCTATATATTTGCCTAGAGTCCACAGTATGTGACATGTGATGGTGAATCTGTACATGGCCCTAAGTCATGTGATTCAGTGGCGGCATCTGGATCATTTTCATCTGCCCATTTAGACGTCAACGACAAGTGTCACTGTCGTCCTTAACATGGAACAAGACCATCAGATCATCCATCTGACTTCTTCCAGCCATTCCCCATAGTTTTCAAGGTGTATTAAAGCAACTTTTGTAGGGCCCTGGGAATGATTCTAGAAAAA